>NW_008668533.1:34985-43574 GCF_000695815.1 Acanthisitta chloris
AGGACTTTAATTAGTTAATTAGAACTTTAATTTAATTAAGGTTTGGGTTGGAAAAGGCTTTTAAAGGTCTGGGAAAAGATAAATTCAGTACCATGCAGTAGAAAAATCTCAATGCAAAGTAAAGGCTAAAATTACAAGGAATATAGATATGACACAGATACAATGATGAAGCTGTATCTCACACAGCTCTGAAAGTCACCTCAGAAGAATTTAATCAGTCTGGTCTATTTTGGTTAACACTGTGATGGTTGCATGTAAAACAGGGGAAATGTTCTTTCTTTTATTGCTAAGGAACAAAACAAGGTGAAGGGAATGCGCAAAAGTTACAAGAGAAATGAAGTAATTATCTCTTGATCAAATAATCCTTTCCTCGTTGTTGCAGTGCTCCTCACTTTCCATGGTGTTTTATTAAGTCCTCATCCACTGCCTGGTTGACAGAGCACTTACCATTTCCCTTACACTCCTGATCTTCAGTCATTCTCCTCATGCAAGAATTATTTACTATACCTAAACAACACTGAAAAGGGATGTAAAAATTCCCTTGGTTTCCACTTGAACTAGGAAGACAGAAACTGTTATTCTACATCAAGGTAAGGCATATCTAATCCCAAATGCCACCTCTGTCAAGAGTCCTTCGCCAGACTGAAATGAGATGCTTCTCATCTAGTGTTTATTGTATACGTATAATCCTGCAACATAAGGTTTGACATCACGTCCTATATATTCCAAACTAATTTGAGAAACATTTTATTATCCATGCCATGGATATCCATTTTTAAATTTATTGCATTTTCAGTTTTCATTGTACACTACAGGAAAATGCATTT
Organism: Acanthisitta chloris; assembly: GCF_000695815.1. NCBI lineage: Eukaryota > Metazoa > Chordata > Aves > Passeriformes > Acanthisittidae > Acanthisitta > Acanthisitta chloris. The sequence goes on from NW_008668533.1 coordinate 35,813, forward strand.
AATTTATTGGTTTTTTTCTTGTTTTCTTGAGGTTTCTTCTTCCCACCTTTCAATTTCACATAAATCTATCACTTCTAAACCATTTTCCTGAAAGGTTTCATACGCCTTTCCGACTCAGAATATGCAAGCAAATCCCAGTGGCCCAATAAGTGAAGCGACCCATGTCTTCCACCATTTTTGTAAACAGAAAATCATAATCCCTGGGGTTCTGGATTCTGGGTGGTGATTTTTACAGTGGTTTCCTTATTATGCAACTGCCATGAACAACAGTACTTGATATCCTCTTTATGCCCCTAAGAATGTCCTATGCTTCATAATGTTCTACCTCCTCACAGCACAAAAATGCCAGTGTGACGAAACTGGCATGACTCAGGAGGATTGTAATGGGGATTCTTGGAGCAAATGTATCTCAAGAGATAGGCTCTGTAGGTTTAGGAATTTAAAGACAAGGGCACAGATTCAGACCCACATCCTTACACTCCAGGGTGAGCAAAATTAAACTAGAGTGGCACAGGAATAGCTGATTTGTGAAGGACCTGTCAGGAGATTGAATCAGCTGCTCAGGAATAGCATAGCATGTAATTTGATATGTGCTAGAGTGTCTCACCTGCCCTCCAGAGACCTTTGCATAGCAGCACAGATGTCATATATGTCCTGTGTCATAGAGATTCATAGAATAATTTACATTGGAAAAGACCTCTAAGTCTTGAGAGTCTGCAAGTCCAGCCCTATAGTGGTGCACCCTAAATGTCACATCTACACAGTTTTAATACCTTCTGGGATAGTGACTCAGCTACTGCCCTCGGCAGCCTGCTCCAGTCCCTGACAACCCTTTCAGTGAAGAATTTTTTCCTAATATCTATTCTAAACCTCCCCTGGCACAACTTAATACTGTTTCCTTTTCTCTTATTACTTGATACCTGGGAGAAGAGATTGGGTCTCACCTGGTTACAGCCTCCTTTCAGGTAGTTGTAGGGAGCAATAAGGTCACCCTGAGCCTCCTTTTCCTTCAGCTGCTCTAAGGGAACTTACATCTACCACTCTCATGTGGATGTCTTGGGCATCTTAAGGTATACCAAATGGCTTAAAATGCTTACAAGCAAGCCTCAGTGACCAGCAGTGCGCTGACATATGGAAAGGAGCTGCTGATTACAAATGATATCTAAGCTCAACCCTAATACCCAGTTGTTCAACTAGGGTAGCAAGCAGCCCTTGGACATTATTTTTTCAAATTAAACTTTATTCTGGTGGTTTCACAGGCCATTAGGAGCTCCCTGTTCCAGCTGTAACTGAAAGCAATTAAACACTGTAGGAGGTGTAAAACCAGATCTGTCTCCTCCGGCATCTCATTTCTACTGACTGTTGTGGGAGATCAGACACCTAGAAACCATGTAAACACATACTTTACAGAGACCTAAATCACAGTGTGTAAATCTGGATGCTTGTGCTCAGAAGACCACCTTCCGGGCTGAAGCTATAGGTGGGCTAACAGCCCAATACATAGTCCAAAAGTACACATATGGCAGATCTTGACTTGAAGCTTTTAATATCACACTAAGCTTCTGCAAAATGTTCAAGATCATAGAATCATAGAATCATAAAATGGTCTGGGTTGGAAGGTACCTTAAAGATCACCTAGTTCCAACACCCTGCCATGGCCAGGGGCACCTTCCACTAGATCAGGTTGCTCCAAGCCCTTTTCCAGCCTGGCCTTGAACACTTCCAGGGATGGGGCAGCCACAACCTCTCCTCTCTGGGTGTTCCAGTACCTCAGCAGCCTCACACAAAAGTGTTTCTACCTAAAATCTAATCTAAATATTTCCTCTTTTAGTTTAAAATCATCCCCCCTTGTCCTATCACTATCTCCCTGTGTAAAAAGTCACTCTGCCTCTTTTATTTCATCACAAGAAGCATGAAGACTTTCAAATGTGTAGAGGGAAGGTGATGATTAGAAATTAACATAGTAAACTCTGGCAGCCTCACACAAAAGTGTTTCTACCTAAAATCTAATCTAAATATTTCCTCTTTTAGTTTAAAATCATCCCCCCTTGTCCTATCACTATCTCCCTGTGTAAAAAGTCACTCTGCCTCTTTTATTTCATCACAAGAAGCATGAAGACTTTCAAATGTGTAGAGGGAAGGTGATGATTAGAAATTAACATAGTAAACTCTGATGTTTCTGATGCCTCAAATCAAACACAGCCCTGTTACTCATGTTTGAAGAAAGATGATACACCAAGAGGCAGCATTTCATCCCACAGAGCTGAGGTCAAGCTGCCTGCTTTCCATCTTCCTAATGAAGATCAGAAATTATTTAGATTTAAATCCATTTTAACTGAGTGTCATGAGAAATAACTCCTGAGAATCATATTAACTAAGTTAATAAAGTTTTTTAATCAGAACAAATATTGGAAAAAAAGGTTTTGAGAAATACATTCCTAGCATGTTCTAATTTGATTTGACTGTTTTTCAGTGTACTTCATCCAAAAGGACAAAGACTGAGCTATATTCACATCTAAAATGATATAATTGATTTAGGTTCTCTGTAAGGAGTATTAAGAGCTTTTTTCATTAAATCGAGTGAGCATCACACTGCTCAGAAAACAGTGTCAGCAATGGAAAGAATGGCAGGTCAGTAGATGTGATCCCAAGTGGGATTGTGAGAGTCCAGAGGGCAGATATAAATACTCTTCTTTTCCTGTCAAAGACCTCTTCAGTCATCTATGCAGAGTATGAAACCTTTGAGTCAGCAGGAGAGACAAGGAACCATGTTTTATGCATGATCCCAGCAATATGTAGGTCCACAAAACTATAACATACAGAGCAGAACAGTAAACAAATAAGCAAATAGTTGTAGGACATTGGATGGAGTGGTTTGGTTAGGGCAAATATTCCTGACTGGCTGCACAAGGGAAATGGCCCTGGTGAAAGCGCCAGGTGTTTGGGGAGAATCTGCACAGAAGTGCAGAGAACAAACACAAGATTTAGAGAAGACAAACTGATAAGGGACAAATCATCTCAGATGCAAATTATTCTGTGGAGAGAAATACACTGTACTGACTATGACCACAGCTTATAGATACTGACAGTACAGTAATGGTGGCATCCATAGTGAGGAAGTGGGACTGAAACTGCTGTAAAAGAAAAGAATATTCCAGTTCTGAAAACTCTGAAAACCACCATCTTAGTGGATTTATCCTGTAGATATAAAACATTTTTCTATTTCTAAGTTAGTTGCCTGGGCTAGCTTTATTACCAGTGGAGAAAATGAGACGAGTTTGGCAGCTCCAGTGGTGATTCATTTCACACACCTACCTTAGTAAGTCACAGCAGATGTCACAGATTATATCTGTTCCTCTGCATGTAACAAGATCTGAGGGTCTAGTTCAGACTTCGGAAATCAAATTCTAGCATCTCAGGGTAAGAGGAATCCCACCCAAATTAGCCTCATAAAAAATTCTCTAGTTTTTTTAATCAAAGTATTAACACTCCGATTAAGTTAAACTGCTGGCTTCTAAACAGCTCAGTTTTTAATATTTTCAGCTGATTACTTTTTCTTCAAAGGGTACTTTCACACTAAAGAGCTCTAAAACAAGCCTCAGACATATAAAAGCATTAAACATTGCAGCACGAACATTATTTAATACTGCAATATTTATCAGCTAAAGGACCTCTGACTTTCACAAACAAAGCTGTAAGTAGGTCGCTTGCTGCTCTTGTTAGCGTAGAAAACACATAATCACGGAATGATTATATGGGTGCTTTTATTGAAGAGCTCTGGGAGTCGGGGTACAGACCCAAATCTGACTCCGACATGGTTCTGAGATGGATACATTTTTATACTCTTCTCTTACATAACCATGGTATAGTCATATGTTAATCATTACTTTGCTATTGTTCTATTGATTTCATCCAAGCATGATTCGAGTTCTCTTTCATCCTTGTTATGCTTCACCCAAGCATGAGTTTCAGTCCCCCTTCCATCATTGTTGTATTTCACCCGAGCATGAGTTCAAACCCCCTTTTCCATGATGGTGGTATAATTATCTGTTATTTAGGGGGGTACGTACAGATAGGTACCCAGGTGTACTTGCACAGGTACACATCGACCTGCTAAGATAATAATCACTCCTCTCATTAAGACCTATTCTAGCTACCTTGCCACTAAGGCCTACTTTAGCTACCTTGCCACTGAGGCCTACTTCAGCTAGCTTGCCACTAAGGCCTACTTTAACTCCCATGATTTTAGAAACATTTTATCCCATGTTATCACTCTGCAGCAGTCTCCTCTTCATTGCAGAACTCTTAGTTTTGTTAATAGTTCACTATTTCAAATAACTAGTGTAATTCAATATTTTACAAAGATTCCTGGTAAAGAAATTCAATAGTCATCTTTCCAGAGCACTCGTGTATATCACACAACTCCTTCTATTTCAGAATTTCCTATCAGTTTCTACTCTTGCCCAGACACTTAATAGCTATTTCAGTTTTCTTTCTGTCTGCCATGTATACCACTTCCCGTCAAGGTATCATGTTAAACAAAGCATAATTTCAAGAAAGAATAACCTAAGAAATCCCAACCCCATCTTTGCTATTCGAATATTTTCTGAGATCATTTCTTGTTGAGATCCAAACTTTTACTGAAAGGTATTGCTCAAATCTTCAGTACCTCCACCTATTGTGCACGGACAAATGTAATCTGTCCGTCAATGTTAATCACACCATCATCTTTCTGTAGTATCCTGAGGTTTAGTTTGCAATATGTCAAATACAATACTCAAAAAAGAGATGGATTGTATCCACCCACCCACCCTGTATTATCACAAGAGGCCACAGTTTTTGTCAGACATGATTAACGTCTCAAACTCATGGTGCTCATTGCTCAGTTCCTTCATTTTCCCACAATAGTTATTTTTACAGTCCCCCACTACTCATTCTAGCCTACTGAAGTCAAGCTAAGTGGTCACTGATTTCCCAGGTGGTCTTCAACATCCACTATGCTATTTCCACTCAAATAGCTCTTCACTCATTTTCCAAGAGTATTTTTCTCCACCTTGTGCATTGGAGTATATAGGTATTTTTCTGAATTAGGACACAATCACCCTGTTTCCATCAAAGAGTTGAAAATTCAGAGGTTTCATTTGGTGAGTCAGTGGAAGTGCTCTGTCACAGCTGTATCAGAAAGTTGTGGCAAATTATAGAAAGCAAGCTTGTGGATCAAATAAAGACAAAGAGAACTGAAGGCATTTGCAAATGAAAAGTGTTCCCAGTTTTAGAAACCACAAGACTTTGAAGAAGAGATTGTAAGGCACATAAGATAGCAGAAGCATGGGGATCAGCCTTGGAATGGTAGGCAAAAGGAATGAATTTCAGCTGGCATTCAGACTAAAATAAATTTCATCCACAAAGATGGAGGGTATAGGAGGGAGACAGAGAGATAAGAAAGGAGAGAATGAAGGAGAGAGGCAGGAAAAAAAACTACAAAATCATTAGGTAAAAATATTATTAACTAAAAGTCAGAAAACCAAATTAGCTAAAATGATGTTAGGCCTTAAGCTGTGCAGCACCCTTCACAGCAGGGAGGGAATTTAAATTTGAGAATGAGAGATGCAGAAATGCAACAAAGAAGCTAGAAAAGGAGTTTTACTGTTACTCTTGGACTAGAATGGAGAAAATAAAGCACCAAGGACAAGGCAGGAAAAGGGAAAAGAGCGTATCTATGGTACGAAGGAAAACTTCTCTTTTTCCTGCATTCTAACCCTGTTCTCCAAACAACCTGTATTATTGGCAGGAGCTACCAGTCTGTCTGCATCCGAACTCACAGGTAGTCACTAGGCTTAACATATTGCCCAGCTGTCTGTCAGCTGGATCCATGGCTGAAAGATTACAGCATACTACACTTTACAGCCACCCACCAATATAACTGCCAGCCTGAGAGACAAAGCTCTTTGGGACAAGCTAGCACCAGTGCATCACACCCTGAAGGACCATGCCTGACCCAGTATGAAGAGCATCAACAAGGAGCTTGGGTGTACCCAGGACTCCATCTTTTGAGCAAAGTCATGCTGAAACCAAGGGATTACATGATTTTACTCCAGTTCATCTCTCCAGGGAGAGTTCAACAGCAACTTCAGTTTCATTATTTTTTTTCTGTGTCCATGAGGACCCCTTTTTCTTTTGCTTGTGTAAAATACTGTCCCTCTTCCTTTTTCAGATCCATTGTTTCAGACAAATAAAGTCTATAAGTAGCCAAGTTAGTGCCTGAATAGCAAAGAGCGATTTTGCCAGTTCTAATTACACTTTGTCTATAAACTTATTTCCCTTTATTGCTGGATCATGCCTTTCTTTGTTAAGGAACTACAGTGGTTTTGAAGTTAGTGAGCCATTAACACATTGCAAAGAGGAAGATTTTTGTCTCCCAAGCCTTGGTAAACAGGTAAGCAGGAAGAGCAATAGATTTTTGCTTAAGGAACAGGGCAAAAGCTATGGTTACAAGGAGAAACCAGCAGGTAAGAAATATCTGTCATGTTTATATGGGAGCCCACAGTGACTTACTATACCCCTTACAGGTAAAATGCCTCTTTTACTACCCTGCAGTGGTGGCTGAATAGTGCATTGTGCTTCTCAGCAAAGATGGATTTCTTAAACAAAAGCATCATTATCCATAAACTCCATGGTATTCATATCTACTGGGAGCTCCTGAGGATACCACTGTAGCCAGAGGAACTATGCCAATCCAGATCACCTGGATCTCATACAACACTGCTGTTCAATCAGTCTTCTTCATGGTGCTCATTCCTAGCACTGTGCAGCCCCCATCACCTCTGTGTTGTATTAGCATTACATGAAGGATGTGCTCCTGAGCAGGGGATAGCAGTTGTTCTCCTCAGTTTGGGTCCAGCAGCCAGCTATGATCAGCAAAGCTCTCAGGCAGCAATGCCTACAGGCTAGGAATCAAGCAGAGGTTTGGTCCAGGCAGGCACCACTGCTTGTTGCTACTTTTCTCCATTTTCATAGCCCATTGCATCTGACAGTTCAGTTCTGGATCCTACACTTCTGTTATCCACATGCCTGCCTGAGGAAGAAATTATTAACACTAGTCATGTCTCTGTTCTTCATAAAAGTAAAACTTTACCATGTTGGTCCTGTGGAAGGAGAAATTTATCTGATTTAGTGAAGATATATGAAGAGGTTAAAACCAGCAAGAAATTTTCATCCCATTGGAAAAGATTTTTGGTTTTGGTTAGTGACTACTATTGTACTAGCTGTCCAAATCCATCCTTATTGCAGTGGATTCTATACAACCTCTGCACTGGTTCTGCAGGGAGTTAACAGGTAACCAGAAGGAAGGAGAAATGTAATTGTCCAGCATTTTTTACCAGCTATCTCCATTTGTTCTGGTCTTTTTTCATTTGTTTGTTTAATGTGAAAGCTAAGAATTTTATTTTAATGGCAAACAGCTTTCACATGGCTTCCTTCCCAGTGGATCCATTTAAGTACTTTCTCATAGCTTTGTTAAGCAACAGGAAAGATAGGACTTGTTCTGCAGAAGTGCCCTGCAAACAGAAGAGTCCTTGATAGTTCACTGAGCAGGCAAATTGACATTGTTGTATCTGCAGGTCAGCGAAGGGAAGTTCAGCTCAGCTTCCCCGGGTGAGCTCAGCCAGGGACTTCTGCAAAGGCCAGGGCAATGCCCTGACTTTTGGGCATTTCCTGGAAGGAACTAAAAACACATTAACCTTTTGTAGCCATGGAGAGCTGC
>NW_008668533.1:43588-63406 GCF_000695815.1 Acanthisitta chloris
CCTTTCCTCCTCCAGTTGTTAGTTGTCCTGAACAAAGCATGCAACAAAATCCTCCTGCTCAGAACCTAAACTCACAGCAGACAGATCCTCTTCTCAAGGGTAGTGATAATATCTAACAGATGGGTAAAGCTCTTCTGAACAGCAGAGATTTCTCGGACAATTCAAGAATTCAGGATCATTTAGTCATGTTTCAAGCAAAGGTACACTTACACAATCTGCTATCCAAAGCATATATCACAATAGACACCACAAGAAATGATTCTCTAAACCCAAGCACCACACCGCACACTGCATAGGTCTCTCACAGAGGAAATCCAAGATAAAAACTGGCAAATATTAGTCATATTCTTTACAATAAAATGCACAGTGAAGAGCTGCATCAGCAGACATGAAGAGCTGAGAACAAAATGCACCTCAAGCATGTAGAGAGGAAGATAAAAAGATGAGTGAAGCAAAGACTGCAGGCAACAGACTTAGCTATTTTCTTAGCCATATATTTCGAAAAGCAAACCACTTTCAGCACAGCTCTGAAAAAAAAAAAAAGCAACAAAACAAAACAAAACAAAACCCTCCACCCCCCAAAAAAAACCAAAAAGCTCTAAAATATTTTATTACATATTTTGTATCAAAGAAAAAGGTGGAATTTTTTTCATCTTGAAACCTTCCCTCATTCCAGAAACACTGAACAGTCCCTACTTTCTAGAAAGTGCTGATTGTGAGAACATTCTGCTTGTCTCCTCTGGTTCCAGACTGCTGCTCCTCCCAAGGACACTGCAGTCTACCACAAAGCAAGATAGTAGGGACCACAACTGCTTACAAGTGGGGAGCACCAGCTACCATTCACTAGGGAAGATGCAGCTTGGTTCAGTTAAGTGAGAAGATGGATCACATGGTACTGTGGGTCTGTGTTTTCCTGAAGCACTGTATTTGAAAGCTTGAGGTGTAAAGCCTCAAGGGTAGACACAATCAGGAATCATTCATGAATATGGATGTTATGGCAGGACTTCTCTCAAAGGTCCTGGGAGTTGGGGGCAGTCCCTACTGACTGCAAGTTAGTGTTATTCCAATTCACAAGACGAATGTGAAGGAAGACCCAGGAAATACAGACCTGTTAGTCTAACCTCAGTTCCCAGAAAAATGGAGAAGGTTATACTGATTACTGCTGAAAGGCACTTAAAGCATAAGGAACCACATGGGTTCACAAAGGGAAAGGCTGATCTAATTGATTTTATATCATCTGTGATAAGATCACCTGCCCAGTGGAAGGGAAGGCAGTTGATGTAGTTCACAGAGATGGTGGTCTAACACTGAAGCAAGCTTACTAGAGAGGTGGTTGATGCCCCAGGCCTACCAGTGTTTGGGTCATTTGGTCAATGCCCTTGATAACAACCGGTTACTTTTAGACAGCCCTGAAATTAGTCAAACAATTGGACTAGATGGTCATATTCCAACTGAAATATTCTATTCTATTCTATTCTATGCAAGTCAGCAGAACTAATTAAAACACTGCTTTTTATCCCTTCTGTAACTCCTCTCATCACCTCTCTCTCCTCCATGCAGACTTTTCCATTCCTTAGGAATCAAAAGCATGCTGCCTTGTGCTAGGAATGCTTTGCATTTTTGTATCACTTGCTGTCAGGGAATTCAAGGGCTTCAAAAGACTTCAGAGACTAAAATATGCTTGTAGGAGCTTGACAAAGGTAAGGAAAGGGAAGCTCAGAGCAGGCAACTGGCTACCTAAGGATGGGAGAGAAATATGGGGGAGTAGCTACCTGTGTTTTTGGATCATCAGCAAGCAATATGTGCAAGCAGCTGCATATCAGTCTTTTAGTTACCAGTTCAGCTGACTTCAAAGCAGAACTGAAGTTAGCAAGTGTTTAAATGCATTTATTCTGAATGGGTTTTCTGTGATGCTCTGTAGCACTTTAGTTACATCCAGAGCAGGAGAAAACATCACATCAATACAGCTGAAGTGAAACCTAAATGTGTATTGTGTTATTGCTGGATACTGCAGTGTTAATGCAGTGCTAGTCAAAGATACCTGAAAGTCCATTTCAGCTTCCAGTTAGGAAGAGCTTTTCAGTTTATGCAGTTTTTTAGTACTGACCAAGGGGAAATAAATATTAACCAAAGCTCTAACGCCTACCAACAAGGCAATCAAAGAGGAAATAAATGGACAAACACTAGCTACAATTCAGACATTATTATGAAGGAAACAGTATATTCAGCAAAAGGTCTTCTTGACTTCAGCCTTTCTGTAGGGCAGGAGCATCTCCTCTGTTAACAATCTGAGAAGAATGTACCTCACTTCAAATGCAGATGCTGTTTAGTCATCAATATTGCTACTTGACCATGTTTTCTGTGAAAGGTAGCAAAGTGAATTATGTAGCAGTGCTAAGGATGGCACTTTACATTTTAAACATGTAGGCAGAAAAATAATGTATTTTGTTTATATCACACTCCTTAAACATGGAGGGCATCCACATTTGTGAGAGAATATAACTTGGAGAAAGAAAAATCTTCATAGCCTAAATACTCATTGCAAGGTTAGCATTTCTCTAATACCATTTCTAATAGTAGCCTCATTAATTAAACTCTGTAGTTAGTGCAAAGCATCTTTTGCTAGCAGTTGACTCTTAGGTTGATTCTGTATTTGTTCAATGCCATATGTTGTGCAAAAAGCGTTTTTTATTTGCATTTTTATGTCCTACTTCTGTTTTATTATTGCCATTGCTAGTAATGTTCTTTTCTTCTCTTGTACATTCCCTCCACTGATATTTAGCAAGCATCTGGTGTGTCTCCAAAACAAATTTATCCTTAATGCTTAATAACAGTGTCCTGCATTTCACCTTCAAATGCAACACATTTTGTCTTAATAGAGAGAAAAACTGCTGATTATATTGTTCCCTATCTCCTGCCCCTATCATTTTTATTTGCCCATCACAATAGAATTGCACTCTGTGGTATGCACATCCTTGAAATAGTTGTAGTTATTTTTAGTTTTCTTCTCTGCTTTAAGTTCTTATGTAGTTGTCTTACCAAGATATTCTCACTGAACTTCTCCCTTTGAAGCAGTTTCTGTTTGATGTGGAGGACACTGAAATTAGCCTTAGTCTCAGGAATCATGTCAATGGTACACACATGGAGCAAAAAGATTAGAGATGTGTGTAAACCACAAGCAAAGACTCCTAAGAATAGCTATCCCATGTCAAATTCAAGTCCTCCATAGCTTAGACTCTATTTGAGGCTTGTAGCATAAGCCTCAGAAAATGGAAGTAAATCAGTATAGAATAATCCACCCATTACAGCCCTGAATTTTCTAGTAAGATGCAGTTTAGGGACTTTCAGAGCTAAATGCTATTAATAAACACATTTAATAGCCATTTTATTGACCTTTTTTTTCACCATTCTTTTCAACTTTTTTGAGACTGTCACAGAATCATGGAATGGTTTGGGTTGGAAGGGATGTTAAAGATCATCTAGTTCCAACCCCTCTGCCATGGGCAGGGTTGCCACCCACTAGATCAAGTGGCACAGGGCCCCATCCTATCTGTCCTTGAACACTTCCAGGGATGGGACATCCACAACTTATAGGTCTATAACTTATATGTATGTATGTATATATAAACAGATAGATATCTTCAGTCTCAAAAAAGTCTTAAATCCATAAGTCCCACACTTACCCACTTTGAAGCACTAGAGAAACTTCACTGAGATGAATCAAGAGGATAAGGAAAAATGTTCTTGCTGCTGTATGTACTTAAACTGGGAAGGTATTTCTATGAGTAAGAGGACTTTGGAACCTGCTATTTCTATTCTAACCTAAGGGTTTTTACAAGTCATCTAAAGAAAATCTAGCAAATATTAAAAGCAAAAAAAAAGGCCAGTTGAATTCCATCATGTCAAACAGGGTAGACATACAGCTTAACTCAAAATTTCAGTCTGGATCAAATCTGCTTTCCATCAGGAGAGAATTTTTTCAATGCAGGTAATTCTTTCACAGAAGGATCAGTCTGCAACATCTTCCACAATTCAATTTAGCCTCAGGGATGACCAAGACATAGTCTGGCTCTGCTGATCCCGAGATCAACTGAATTAGACCAGTAGGAGGGGCTGACCTGAAAGCTTGTTTTGAAACTGCAGGTTAATCATGTAAAAGACTTAACTACTGATATCTGGAATTTATTTCATGTCTTTAGGTACATTCCAGGCTTATTCAGGACTTGTCTACAGTGTCACCATCATAAATTCGCTGAAATATATATTGTCACAGAGCAATGATGTCATATCTCACCCTATAAAGAACAATGACTTTAAATCAGGAGGGTATGTCTGGACTGTCAGAAAGTATGGATGTATATGTGCATGACTCACTTCCCCATGGGAGTAGCGTGCCCAAGACATGGAAATATTTCAGAAATCATTTCTATATTCATATTTTAAGCACTAATAATACTGATATAATGGCCAGCGTGACTGTGAAAACTCAGCATTGTATTTAATATATTACAAAAAAGAACCCAAATAAAATACTAACAGCTTCAGGAATTCCACAATTATTAATGGGCAGATTTATATGTTTTGTAACCCTAGTAACTAACTATTGTTAATGAAGAAGTGACACAAGCAATGTGATAGTGCAAACATGTTGGTATTAAATCCAGTACATGGGAGGACTGTGGGTAACCTTGGTACAGTCCTATCTGTTCTCACAGTGGCTAAGAACTGTCAGTTCAGGTGTGCCTGTATCATGCTCCAGCTGAGGTACATATCCTTGTGTATCCCTACCTACACTGTTAGAACTGATTCCATTACTTATAAAATCATGGAATCACAGACTGCCTCAATCTTCTCGGCAATATTTTGCCTAATGTTAGCCCTCTTTGACACAAAGGCACACTTCTGGTTCATGTTCAACTTGGTGTCCATCAAGACCCCCAGGACATTTCCTGTAAAGCTGCTTTCCAGGAATAAATTTTATGGTGATGTCTTAAGGCAAAAATATTTCTTGATGGCAGGAATTTAGCACAGATCCAAAAAGACCTGATAATTTTCACAATAAGACTATGTGAAATCATTCCTAAATGGTGATGCTGAACATTGTGGAAAGGAACTACCTTTCTTCAGATCTTAAGCTTAACAGTGTTTGTTTTACATAAGTGGAGATTATTCCACATCAGGCTGCTGGAAGAAGGAGAAAATTTGTTCAGCAGCATTCTGTGGCATTTTATGCTGCCCACTGTCAGTGACTGGAAACCAATCCAAGCAAACCTCAGGCCTGATTTGGTATAGCAGTTCTAAGTGTGGAACAGATCCAAGACTAAAATCCTTCATGGCTTGTCTTGTGTTACCCAAAAGTGAAAAGTAACAGATACAATTTTTCAAAGCTACTAAAAGGTGAAACTCTGCTCTGATTAACTGCTCATCATCTTCTGATGCACACATGGTACTGTAGTCCCTCTGGTAGGCTGCAATTCAGCCTAACATCTGAAAACTCAGATATGTTCCACCTCACACAATATAACTTCTGTTAACTGATCCATATAAGTCATCATAGGGGAGATAAACAAAGGACATCAGCATCCCTCTCCTGTATGCCAGATTTCACATTGAATGGCTCCAGTGCATTCAGTTTGCAAACCACTGTCAGGAGACAAAATCCAAATGAAAAATCTTTTTCTTTCTTTGGTTGAAACACTTCCAGAATTTCTTATGGTGCTTTTGTCTCAGATAGTCTTTTATGACTTTATTCAAATATTGCTTTCCCTCTGCTGACCCATCAAAGCAGTTTCCTCACCAAAATTGTCATCCCACACAAATGGTGTAGTCATGCTTCGTAAATCACACAGACTTTGAAGCAGCTGTTCATTCACAGCTACAGAAAGAGTTGGAGATGGGCATATAGGACTCCATAGGAATCTTTGGGTACTTCCCAGAAGCACAGGTGCAATGGAAATCCATAAGCCTGGTAACTGATTACTGTACAAGCTCACTGGGCTAGAGCTGTGCGAAACTATCCTCTTGCATAAATAGACAAGAAAAGTGGGACAGTTGGCTTGGCAAGGTATCAATGCAAAAATTAGATATACAAGTAATGGTCATGGCTGAGGTTACAAAATCAGCAAACATGGGCAGGGCCAGAAAGAGCATTTGTTCCCAAGTCCTTCAGAACTCAAACCAAGGGCAAAGTTCAAAAATAAATGCCATTACCTGAAATGAACAGCTGATTCATCAGACTCTGTACTCTGATTTGCCACACACAATGTATGGCATCTTCAGCAAAGTAGGTACATTTGGGAACAGATGCACTACAATAATTCTAAATTCCATGACACCCACAGCCCATTGTCAGCAGTAATATTTGAGACATAGATCTTCAATATTCTGGTTGTTCCTATTTCAGTAAGTTATACACTGCTTGCACTTGTTGCTTGAGCCACCTTGAGGTCAAGTGGGGCTGTCTGGTCATAGCCATGCTACTAGACTCTCCTAACACCCAATGTATGGTGGTTGTGTCCAAAATTCCTATCAAAAATGGTCCCTGGTCTTTGGTAATGCCTAAAATAAAACCAAAAATCTTTAAGAAGCTGCTAAGCAGACCATGTTAAAGGTGTGCCAGGAACCATGCCAATAGTTTGACAATATAGAAGGTTAAGTTTCAGTGCTTAGGAAATTGCCAAGCACTATTTGATTTACTAGTATTGACTATCTCAATTATCCAAAATTGCTGTTTGGTTGCATAACATGCTCTACCCTGAAAAGTAGAATATGGCCATGTCCCATAGCTCCTAACAGCTGCCTAGAGGTGACTGAAAGACTTGTCTTTTGCTGCTTTTGTTCTTTGTATTTTTGGTTTGGGGGTTTGGGGTTTTTTTGTCTGCCAGGAACAAGCCACAGATATCCTCACCCTAATGGAAACAAATTTCTGAATTTCACTACTCACTGTGTAAAAACCCACACACCATTGTTCAAAAATTGTTCCAAACTGATGTGCTATAAGTTTCAATAAATACTCTGCTGTTCACATACTGTGGGTTTTTGTAAACAAGAGGTCTGCACTGATTTTTTCCACCACCTTCATGAGTTTCTAACTTTTGGTTCATCATTGCTCTTCCCTCTTTTTTCAAACCCCATAACATTCTTCTTGAGATGTAGAGGCCCAAAGTCCTCATAGTGTGGGTGCATCAGTTTTATATAGCACCAAAAGGACATCCTAATCTATTCCTAACTACACTTCCTGATGGTGTCTCTGTTCCCTGTGGCTTGATGGCTGTCACTGCACATAAAGGCAGTGATTTCAGAGCCCTTCCAACAGTGATGCCAAGGTGTCTATTGTGAACTCATTATAAGTATTGAGGAGTCATGGTTTACATTATTTTCCACAGATGAACTGTTGCACATTTATGCTCCTCTGTCATGTTCTTTACCTTTCACTCAGTTTTGTTAGATCCTTCTACAGTTCCTCACTGTTGATGAGACATTTGTCAAAAATAGTGAGGATAATTTTTATCTGAACCTTTAACAGCTTACTCCTTTCAAGATAACAGATGAATGACAAAGAAAACTAAGAGTGCCCACACTTTGATCTCTAAGTTCAAGTTCACACCCTTCCTCAATAGACATGCCCTAAAGACCATGTCAGTCACTGAGAAGGGGACAAATCTCACTACTTCATACTAACTGAGAGAAGACCTCACATACCCACTATACAAGATGAGGATGTTGTGAACACCAGCTCTGACAGCACCAGTTTCTCTAATTCTTGTATGGTTATATTGTTATCAAGTATTTTCCACGCTTAATGTTACAGAATGAGCAAGATGACATAAAGATGCTCAAGATGACCAGCAGCATTAGTGACTAAATGCTCAGCAAGTTTTGCATACAAGTTCTTGTGTCTGGACTGACAAGAGTTAGAATACTACAGCTGGTGTTGCTGTTACAGCAGGAGCAGTGGGTGGATAGAGAAGTCATTGAAAACCTGAGGTTTGACACCAGTTGAACTATTTTGCTGACACTCGTTTGAATGGCTCAGTTTTTGTCCTTCTGGCAGAGGAAGAAGGCAGCATGGACTGAGAGAGACTCATATATGAAACTAAGAGACAAAACATGGCATTATTTAATTCTCTTTGTAGGTTCACTTCTTCAAGATACTCTTACAGACTCACCCTCTAGCAGTTTAAGATAACTTTCATTTTTGCAGCAGAACACAGAATTCCCTCATCAGTTTACAAGTGGGTTCAGCAACAGAGGCATCTATGGCTTTGAAGTCTATACAAACCAAACATAAAGCTCTCCCTGTTCTAGCTATAAGGGCCACCTATGATGAAAACAACCACAATTTAAGACGTCTTATTTCCCTTTTGATTGCAAGACTCCCTTAAGGCATGCTTTAGCAGATATCTAGCCTCTTCTTCTCAGCACCTTGGACCACCTGAAGCACAAGATAAATCAATCACGTGTAGGCTAAAACTCTTTTAAAACCTAAAGAATAAAATTCAAAGCAATTCCCACATGTCCTGCATCACCAGCAGCAGTTTGGCTGTGTGCAAACCGAGATCCTGTCTGAAGACAGAAGCAGTGATGTGTAGAAATTAACTCCTACAGCTTAAAAATAAAACTTCCCAAATTAACTAACAAAAAACCAGACACCTTTGAAAATGAACTTGTATGCTAAACAGCTGTCTCCTCCTCTTCCAGACTCAATGACCCTGCAGAAGATGCAGCTGTCACTTCCACCTCTGTACTTCTAGCATGGAAGCAGTTGGAGATGGAGATGCTGCAGGGTAAGTACCCTCAATCCTCACAGCTCTGAACCCCCCACTTTGTCCTGATGGGCCCTTGGACAAAGTGCACTGCAGTCCCTTTCTGGTTTATAACTCAGAGCAAAGAGGGAAATGAAGCAGATGCAAATGGAGGATTCTCCCAGCATCCCAGTTTGTTTCTATCCTCTGTTCCTGGCTTCATAGACCAGGGACACTAAGGATCCATGAATATGTGAATAGTTTTAGAGTAGAAATATAGGATCTTCCTCTTTCTATATTCTGGGCTGCCAAAAAACCCAAAATCCCTGAATTTAAAAACATGGCGGTTTGAGTGGTTTTAGGGTTGGTTGGTTGTTTGGGTTTTTAAGCTCTAGGGATGACTGAGGTAGCTACTGTATGTGTTCTACTTCTTGTTATGCTTTATTTTTCCAAATGCCAGCATAAGCTTTGTCAGTGCCTTACTAAATATGGTTGCAGTTAAACCATAATGAGGTTTTAATACAGTGGTGTTCAAGGGTATGTCCCAGCCCCTAGAATGAAAGAGAATACACTGGTATAGAAACACATACATCTGCAAACCTGTTCATGCTAGCAAGGGTAGCTAACATGATACAGCATTCAAGCCCAGTCAAGCCCTCAGCTTCAAAGGGCTTGGAGGGCTGTGCCCAGTAAATCTATCATTTCTGACATATGAGTGACAGAAATGGAGTTTCTGTGGTTTAACAACTTACTGCTTGTCAGCCTCATCAAGGTAAAAGGCCACCTTCATTCTGTTAACTGAGAGAAAACATGTTACCTGACACCACCAGGAAGATCTGAATGGAAATTGAAGTAACTGAAGTTGATGGATCCCATCCTTTTGGGACAAATAAAAGTCATCTTTGTGGAAGAAAGGACAGCAGAACTCTATGGTGGGCTCAGAGGAGTCTGCACTATGATGAGACTTCTTCCAAGTGCAAAGTGATTATCATCACAACTTCCCAGTGAAATTGTAATGAATTTTAACAACCAAGGTCCAAAGAGACCAGTGAGTAAGCCTCTTTGACCTGCTACTTGCTGTCAAGCATCCCCCAGGCTCCCTACAAATCATCCTAAAGGACCTGGTAACACAAATATTATATCCCCAGAAAAAAATGTTGCGGCCTACAGGCAGAAATTGAGCAAGGTCACAAAGGGATTTAACTTGAAAGCAGATGCATTGGCAGAGGGCTGGTGACATGAAGAACCAAAAAAAAAACCCCAAATATAAAGCAAGAGGAAGATGTCTCCCCAGCAATGAATCCACATCTTACCAAAAGACCTGCCAGTGAGGAAAAAGCTTAAACATCCCCAAAATCAAGGACTTATTACACACATTTCTTCCTTCAGGAGGAGAAGACACCGATCACAGGTGCTATCTCAAAGCTCATTGCTTAGGAGCATCCTGGAGCATGCTCCACTGATGGCAAGGAACACACTGAAGAGACATACAATGCAGAGCACAGCTTCTGTGGGCCCAGCTGTTCACAACCTTTAAACAGGCAAGCAGAGCAGGATGGCAATATCTCTTTTCCTATGCTACAACAGCTCACTGGTCTGGTATGCATGGGTAAGACCTCCTGGGCTCCATCTCCAGTTCCACTTGGACTCTTTCAAGGATAAAGGACTTGGATTAGCTCAAGGATAATTACAAGATCCCCAAGAGTAATAGAATTTGCCATATGAAAATAGACAAGAACATCCAAGTTCATTTCATCCAGGTTTTCTTATTGTCCTCCATGGATGTTAGAGTGCTATTATTTTAGCAATTGTGATGGTACAACATGGTATAGCTGCTGAGAGAGCTCCCAAAAGCAGCAGTTGCCATTACAAAGGTGTCAGCATGTACACTTTACACTTTATGCAGTCATTTTTATTACTGTTAAAGTGATTACCCCTGAAGATTGTCCCTCACTAGTACTTAATAATTTAACCATCGATTTGATCCCCAGCAGAACTGGCACCTAACGTCAGTCAGACCATTGCCATCAAAATGTTAAAACCCCGAAACACTTGTTACTGAGCTGCTATATTGAGGAACTGGGCTTTGTCCAGTTGCATAGTGATCCAAGAATAACATTTGTTAATATGCAATAAGCCTTTTGGCAATATTCCCATTTATACTTGATTTTTTCTACTATGTTACGCATAAGAAAATATTTTTGGTTTCCATTTAAAATTTGAAAATAGTCACTTAACTATCCATGTCTAATGCTCTGTTTTACTATGCTTGTAAATAGTTTATTCTTTTCCTTGCTCTCTCTGTGATGGGAGCAGAAAATAAAGACTATTGGAATCACTGGCAGATTTGAAGAGCTAGTCTTCACCTTATCTTGCCTTCACATATGCATTTTCTCTTCCTTTCCTACCAGCATGTAGCTAAAAATCTGTATCCTAAAAGTCTAATATTTGAGCCTGTTCCTAATGAGCAGCAGTTCTGGATCAAAACAAGCTGAGGAACTTCTCTCTGTGAAATGGAGAGTTACAGAATTCCATAAGGGAGTTGAGGGAATAAAAATTAGAGGGTCAAATCAAGACAGGACTCATGCCTGAGGAAGTCAGAATTCTACAGGCATCTCTCTTAAACTATGTTTCATACAACTTCCATGAGCTGTAACAAGTCAGGAGGAAATATCAGAGACATTGTTTCAACGATACCATTTTCATTTAAATTAGTTTATTCTTAAACTGATTAAATCTAGTTTAATTTAAAGAGCAAGTATTAAACATACTGTAAAACCAGACATTACAGATGCTTGTGGTGCTGAACAGGATCTGAAGAACCCTGGTGCCTGTCTATAAGTCATATAAGTTTGAATGCCAGACTGTCTGTCAGAGACACAAACCTGGCTGAAGATTGCTGCACCCTTCCAGGCAGAGATGAGGACTCCTATAGGCAAGGATGACTAGATATTAGTGTGACTTCTAGTTCTTAAATTTTGTCCTGGTCTTGTGTATTTAAAGTTATGAATTACTCATTTTAGCAGATGTAAGACCAGTTTCCTTAATTATCTCCACTGCCTCCATCTGCCTGGAATTCTTTCCAGTGCTCTGCTGTGGTATCCCCTGACTTGCATGTGTGACTGGTTCTCTCAAACATGTGAGAACCACAACAGTTTGCATTTGCTTTTCTGAGTCCTCCATACAGTGAAGAGGCAGTGTTCAATATCCAACCCTGTGTGGGATATTTCAGCAAGATGTTTCCATTACTGCTGACTCAGACCATATATTTAATTCCTACACACAGAAACTCAGATATACCCACAAGAGTTTAAATTACACTAACAGAAATTAAGAAAACCAAAAGAGAAAGAAATAATATGTTTCAGTCTATTTGATTTGCACATTATTAGCTGAGCAAAACACACTAATACCAACCTGGGCTTTTCAAGATAATGAAAAACAAGGTCAGACCCTGACTGTCAGGAGCAAGCAGGTGCCTTCTCTGTCCCAGAATGACAGATTTAGCAATAAAGGAAAAAGTCATTCATCATGGAAATCTCATGCTGGTACTGCTCAGTCTTCTTGTAGGTTTTCTACAGCTCCTGGTTCTTTTTAGGGATGTGAGAAAATGATTGGATCATTCCTTAAGCTCCAGGCTGAGAATAGGTTGTCTGAAAAGGACACAGAAAACTGCTGAATCTAACATAGGAAATTGTTGGATGAGACAAAAACAATGTGCAAAGCTGACAAAAATCACAGCACCTCAAGGGATGGTTGGGTTTCCATATCACATACCTTCCATTTACCATCCAAGGGAAATGTATGTGATAAGTAGCCAAACTTCATAGATACTTGAAGGAGACCTTTCAGGGAATAATCTTGCATGGCCACAGAGTCTAGGGAACCTGTCAGTAATACCAACAGCAGTATGCACAGTATCAGTAGGTATCAACAGTTTTGAGAATACCAGACTTTGACATCAATGTAGCAAACTGGGACCATTAGAGAAAAAGTCAATTATAGATGGTTCATTGATATGGGATAGGATCAGTTCAGAGAAAAGAAGTACAAGGATGCTGAATAGAAGTATCCAAAAACAGCAAAGCTGAACAAGTCTCATTAAATTTAAATCATAAAAAAAAAAACCTTTAAAAGCTTTAAAACTGTTCTCTTCTTTAGAAGACTCAAAAAATTTCTTAATTGCCATGTCCCATGTTTAGCCCATATTTATAACTATGCTTCAGAAAGCATCTGAAAGGCCTTTCCATCCTGGAAGAACATGTATTTCTTAAATGTAGTTTACAGTATTTCACATTTTTCCATGACTGAAAAAGTCTAGTCTGAAAAGTTTTCTTACAATTTTAAATCATCAGTTTGCTAGATATTAAACAGTTGCAACAAAATACACAGGTAATGAAGTACCTGTGGGTAAGTTTGCCTCAAAAAATAAAAGCAATACAGAAAGATGTTCTGATTTAAAAAAAGAGTGCAGTATGTTAGAAGCTGACTGTGTGCAATTTGGGTGAAAGTCTCTAAGGTGTCTAAAGGGATTCTGTTGCTGTTAAAAAAGCTATTTGAGCTGTGTTTTCCTGCTTGCTGATAAACACACAGCCATAGAGCAGTCACTGCCTGGTATTTCCTATGGGATCAAGCTATAACTTTGCAATACTACACATTAAGCTTTGAATCCTGACAAATCATAAAAATAAAGAGCAAACAAACAAAAACAGCCCTCAGACACATTGAAAGAATGTAAAAAGAGGAGATTAAACTCACAGAGCTCAACTGCTCCTTGCAGACCATTTTGTCAGTTTGTTTCCTTGCTAACACACAGGATCCACTCCATTATGTCCTTCAGACCAGCACTGTCTGGCAAGGACAAGGATCCCACAGCTGATTTCCTCCTCCAAACCCCAGTTCCTTTCCTTTTCACTCTCCAAGTCTCTGCACATATCCATGCTTATCCACCTACAGGCACCTTCTGGTCATCTCCACCTTGAAGAAGATTGATGTCCATCATTTCCAGCTTCTCTCCCCCTTTTCTTTGCCTAATGTGCTGAAAAAACATGATGTTGGAGCAGTAACTGTGCAGTTTAATACCCATGCCATGTCTTTGCTGAACTCTTTCAACCATTGTCCTTTGGATGTAGCTTGTATGTAAACCCCAGTTTCATACATAACTTCACAATACCTCTCATGGCACAGCCTTGATCCTTTTATCAAGTTAATATTGCATAATAAATAATGCTAAAATGCATCATTTTACCTCTCACTTAGGACAAATCTCTGCCTGATCATCAACACTGCCCCAGGTCTGTATGTCCTAGGCACTCTTTTGTTTCTGTGTGCAGCACAAGTGAGTGCTGATCTTTTCTCTGTGCTACTATGGAAAAATTTCACCAACTATTTAGAAGTTAGAAAGTGAAATTTTCAAAGGACCTTAGTGCATTTCTCCCTCTGATCTTGCTCTTTTAAATTCTTCAATCTTGTTTTCTCAGAAAAATCCCTCAGCTTTGAGTTCTCAGTGTGATTACAACTCCAACAGTGGATTTTCATTTCAGACATGATGAAACAGAATTACTATGATCTGCTGACATTCTTCTCATATTTAAAAACAAAAAGGGCACATTTTTGTAATTCTTCCTACAGTCCATGACAAGATTCCTTCTGCCTCACACACAGCTCCCTTAATTATTATTTTCCAATTAGGTCTGAGAGCATCCTACTCATCCAGTGCTGACTAGCAAGAGGCTGCACTTCACATCCAATTGCTACAGATTTAAATAAAATCAAAGTGTACGAAATAATGGTGTCTTGGTCTTGGTGTTCTAAAGTGGGGGGCTACATGATAAAAAAGTAATTCCCTGTACAAGACCAATGGGGAAGATACGCAGACCATCAGGGCTGTAGCTACAGGGTTTATCTATGGCTGAGGCAAAGTCTTTCATGTAGAAACAGCAGTCTCCAGATAGTCCATAAGAAATTTCAGGAGGAAATAATGATTTTTGGTAAAGTTCATCTGTTTTGTACTCAGTTTTTATAAAATGTACCCTATATATATGTTTACAAATACAGAAGCAAAGAAAAGTCTATATTTTTAATCAAAATGGAGAGGGAAGGGATTCCTTTCTTAGCACTGCAGAGCACGTAATCGGTCTCTTGTCAACCTCCACTGCCAAAGAATTTTCCCCACAGACTCATTCCAGAACTTTTTTTATTAAGAAATAGTATTTGCAGAAAAACAGTAAGCATAATATTTTATCTGACTCTTCCCACTTGTTTTTTACCTAAAGTTTTCTCTCCATGTAACAGGATTTATGTGAGTGCCACAGTAGACTTCTATCAATATATGCCTTAGAATTAGAGCATTTCTGCCAAGAAATAACAGATTTAAAATACTGACCAAAGCATGGAGACACCAAACAAGGCACTATAGATACATCCAATCCAGGCTATAGTTGATCCATCAAACTGGCTCTACCCATCATCCGAGACCCTGTAAAGGATCCTCAGCTCAGAGTCTTCAGGATGAAATGCATTTCCTCAAACTATTTCATATGCATCTCACTTCTAAGCTTCTCTTACATTACTTTCTTGTGGTAAGTGGCAGGTGCCTTATAACAGCATATTTATTTATTGCGTATGCAGTGCTCACTGGAGTGAGACGTGTGCTCAGCTGTCTGGCACAGTTAAGGTCTGTCAGTGAATTTCTATTCCAAAAAAGAAAAATCTCTCCTGAAACGATCACTATCTTCAAACAGCGTCCCGAGCATTATCACACACTGCATTGGCTGGTTTTATATTTTTTTAATAAGTAATATTCTAAGATATGCATGCAGAATATTGCTGACAATATAAGGTGACAATTTACAGCTCAAAATATCTCTTCCAAGAAGATGTAATTACTTTTACACAGAGAAATAGCATTAGGTCCAATGCATCACTGAATCTGTACATAGATTTTGTGCTGGTCTTTACATAAGCACTGGCCTCACACTGCATGTCCTCCAGTCATTCCCCTCTCTGTGCCTAGGCATTCCTAGTAGCACTACAGAGGAACACAGTGGAAAGGGCAGGCTTCATCTGTCAATAAAACTCTTCATCTTTCTGGATGTTTCTAGGTATTCCCACACAGACCTAACATACCTGAAGGGCCCAAAAATATTCTAAAGCACCAGAGAGTGTTTGTTTAGTTGCTTGTCTAATTGCAGCTGCATAGCTCAAACTACACTTTATTAAGTGCTTAACCTGTGTTTCTGACCATGTTGATTTTAAAAAAAGAAAAGGCTATTTTTTTAAAAGATTCAAAGGCAGATAAATGGAATTTTAGTTCTTCATTCACTAAAGTCAGTTGCTTTCACTTTTCAGTATGTGTTCTGCATACCCATCCACAGGGACTTGTCCCTTGTGGTACCCATGCTTTCAGCAGCAATGATGGGATCTGAGCCTTCCAATTAAGTGCTATTACATTCAAATTGCTGATGGGAGCCAAGACTTGGAGGTTACATCTCTATTAACCTGTCCTTTAGCCCTGAGACCAAGTGACAAAGTCGGCCCACGTGCATATTGTTACATTCCTTTAACCTCCAGAACTGGGTAACACATCCAAGTTGCCTTTGGGGAGTTCATACAAAAAGAGGAAATCTAGGCATTGACAGGAAATGTAAATTACCTATGAAAAACTGTTCTACCCTGAGAGCAACTAAGTACTTACAGAGGAGATCACAGAGGCTGTGAAAAGCCCATCCTTGGAGTGGTTCAGGTCCTGACTGGGAACAGCCCCTGAACACCTTCCTTGAATTGGACCGGTTTCAAACATGGGGTTAGACCAGGTGACTTCCAGAACTGCCTCTCAACTTAGTTTACTCTAGGAATAAATGGAATTTATTCTAGGAATGGTCCTTGGCCTTTGCTATTTTCCAGACAGCCTGTGAAGTGTTTGAGATACTGTATTTGATCCAGACCATGCCGTTGCTAAAATTTTAACAGTAGAGAGGATCAAGTTTCAGTGCTCAGGGATATTCCCTATTGCTGGTTAATTTTCTAAAAGTGATGTAGACAGAGATGCTAGTTTTCCAAAAATCACACAGAAAGTCTGTAACAGAGTAGGAATTTCAGTGGCTGCTCTCCTGTATGAGGCTTTCTCTGTATCACTTGGTATTCCTTGTCAAATCTGTTGGAGCATCCAGCTTAGACTGTGGTGAAATCTTGACATGGCTTTGAGTTATAATGTTATGGTTTTTGCTAGAATAGCATTTTCACATTCAACTGTTTCTTTCTGATACCTCCAGCCAGGTACAAATCACTTCTGTCATAAAGGAGATTAAGAGACTTTAAAGACCACATGAGACAGGAGGTGTTCTTGACAGAGTGTTTCTCATGCGCTTTTCAGAATTTGGAACTTAGGAAATAGCTTGTAGTCATAAAAGACTAAGAACATCAGAGACTTTTAAATAAAGGCCTTAGAACTAAAGTTGACGCCTCACTGTATGATTTTAAATATCACACACACTCCCACCCAAAACCTGCATCCAGATTTATTTCTTTCTGTTACTGGACAGTGTGGTAATTTTTACATCCTTTTTTCCAGGCAGAAGAACATTTTCTTTGGCTCCTTGAGGATGACTGGATATTGGTAAACTCTGATTTGAAAGTGTTTGGTTTAACGAATTCAGTAGGATTCACCATATGAGGAGCAAAGCTCTACCTAGTGCTTCCAGCTACTGGATCAGCATGTATTAACACCAAAAAGATCCTGCAGACAAACTATGCATCACCTTTCATGACTGGTTTGGAAGCCGTAATTGGGAGCAAAATTGTGGTTATTACTGTAGTCGTTATTGCTTTGATATCTATGGGTGAGAAGTGCTTTGTCATAATTTCACATAGCAAGGTGAAATGATTATCCTGAAGCCATGCAATTTGCCAGTGGCAGACCTAGGACAGCTTGCTCTGCTGAGTGCCAGCAAAAAAACATTCCATTTTTTCTCATTTGAATGAACTAATTCCCTATTTACTAACAAAACCATTTTCTCCTGTGGCTAATCTATCCCACTGCGTAAGAAATATTAGTTGGTTGGTGAGAGACTTTTTTACAAGGGCATGTTGTGATAGGACAAGGTGGATTGACTTTAAACTGGAAGAGAGTAAGTTTAGCTTGGATATTAGGAAGAAATTATTATAGTGAGGCTATGAGGCACCAGAACAGGTTGCCCAGGGAAGCTGTGGATACCTCATTGCTGGAAGGGTTCAAGGCCAGATCGGACAGGCCTTTGAGCAACCTGGTCTAGTGAAAGGTGCCC
This sequence comes from Acanthisitta chloris, assembly GCF_000695815.1. Classification (NCBI taxonomy): domain Eukaryota; kingdom Metazoa; phylum Chordata; class Aves; order Passeriformes; family Acanthisittidae; genus Acanthisitta; species Acanthisitta chloris. The sequence continues at coordinate 61,617 of NW_008668533.1, forward strand.
CTGGCAATGGCAGGGGGATTGGAACTAGGTGATCTTTAAAGATCCTTTCCAACCCAAACCATTCTATGATTCGGCATTCAGGTTTTGTCCCTTAGCGTCACTGACAGATGGTCATATTAGTGATCTCTCAGTAAGTGGAAATATAATGTTGCTGTTCCCTCAGCCCGCTGGAGCAAAGAATATTTATTATCCACCTTGCATTTGTTTCCTCTGCAGCACACATACGTTGCACTTTTCAAGAGTCCCTGGATGCCACTGATAAAGGAGCAGCTATGTCTGAATGTTGGCTTAGAGACATTCAATAGATCAGCAGTATATGAAACAGCAAGGACAACTAAACAAGCTGGATAATTTTTCTGCACTAAAAATAAATAGCGAATAAACATTTACATTTAAATAAGCCTATTCAGCATGTTCACATATTATATTCTAATTACTTAATAGCTTGAACTTTGTTAAACAGTGCATTTTATAGCATGCATTCAATCTTTCTTACCTTGCAGTCATGATGCTGACAACAGCAAGTAATTGATCTGGGCTGTGCTTCAGGTACTCAAGTAAATCTTGATGCCTCTCCCTTCCCCATACATTCATTCAATTAATTTCTCCCTAACTTTAATTGACATTCCTCTTTTTTCAAGGGTTCCCAAACTTTATTTCCTCAAAGATGCTTTGTCATTCGACTTGTTTCCTCAATCCATTCCAATCTGCACACTTCCATCTTCCTCTTCTGGCTGTAGATATGTCGTCCCTAAATCATCCTTTCTCTCTAGTCCCAGACATCCTTTCTCTTTCCAGTCATATCAGTTATTTTGCCTTTTTAGGGAACAGAATTAGGTACTCAGGGTGGTATAAAGCTTTAGTTGTTATTGCTGCTGGGATGAGGGAGCCCTGTAGAACCCACAGGTTGGAAGATTGCTGCTGTTAAGTAGGATATACACTAGGAAAAAGCTCCCATCTTCACAGGAAGGATGGAGAATATATTTATTAGTGAGGATAAAAAGACCTTGGGAAAACATATGCAAACAAAATTGATGCTGTATTGTCAAAAATTAAATTGATGCCTCTCCCTACCTGTTTGCCTGCCTTGCCTCAGGTTCTATGAAGTTAAGGTTCCACCCAGACCTTGTGTGTTAAGTTTCTTGCTTCTTTCATATTAGAAGCTGTGTCTTGTACAGCTCAAAAATAATACTAGAAGAGTTCCTTAGCTGGGGAACTCTCCCCTCTCTTAAAACATGTCTGCTAACAGTAAGAAAAAAAAAAGCGTTACAGTGAATTTATGCCTCAGAGGGAGGAAATTCACCCTAGGGATCAGTTTAGTCCATTTGTTCCCTAAAGCTGAGTGTCAGAAATAGCTGCATAAAATAATATGCTATCCTTGACTTTTTGCATGCACGAAAACCCTAAAGCTCAAGGCATAATTTCTACCGATTAGAGCTCTTACTCTGAATTCCTTATGACTGCAGTAAGTATTTTAATGTTAAGAACATCCACTCTGGGTTCTTCTTATGTCTTTAAAAAGGCGGTGATTCATTGCTTCAAGCTATGCTTCCAAAAGCAGCTCATTGCTGGATTTTATGAAAAGTATTTTTATCAATGGCTAGAAAATAATTTGCAGAATTATGTTTCCTGCTGTTGGAAAATCTTCCAAATGATTCTTCTACCCCAAAAAAAAAAAAAAAGGAAGTTGAAAATCAAAGCAGAATAATTTTAAGTACGTTCTGATTCATAAAGTTTCTCTCACATTAAATCCTGCTCTTAATTGGGCTCCTGGCATAGCTGTGTAGGGA
>NW_008668533.1:63423-71255 GCF_000695815.1 Acanthisitta chloris
AGGCTGAGTATGCAAGCGTGTGCTGTAAAACCACCATGAGTAAAGATGAATTGCAGCTTTAGCTTTGCTGGAGAGTATCTAGCAGGCCTTGTGTTTATGTAATTGGCTACCGTCATTCCACAGGATTTGATCTTGTGAATGCTGTAAAATGGTCAGGAACCTCTCAAAGTGTAATCGGTGTGATATAACGTAGAGCTCAGTGTCAGCCAACGAACAGCTACAATGTCAATACAACGTGCCAGCTGTTAATGGTGTGGGAGCTGGGGTTTCATTCATTTTGCAGTGAATTCCTCATCTATTGTGTGCCGTTTGTGCATGTTTCTGATAAGGCTGAAATAACTTAAATCCTCTCCAAACATTGAGTTTGCAGTTCTGCCTTGATTACATATACATAACAAAAGGCAATCTAAGTATTTTATCAGAAGACATCATTAATACCACTTCTGTAACAATTTAAGATGATAATGTAAATACTCACTGAAAAATACTGTGAATGTGCTAATTTCAATAACACCTCAAGCCTTGAACAGAGATGATTTTAAACTGCTGGGCTAGATATCATAGAAATCATGAAAGTAGAAAGGCCTTTTAAAGATAAAAGCCTTTTTATTAGAACTTGTTTATTTTAATAGGAATTTTTAAAATGGAAAACATGCTTCCGAAGAACAAACATGAAATAGAGATCACAGAGAGTAGAGTGGAAGCAAAGAAAAACAAGGGGTTTGCAGTTTTAGCAGGTTGTGTTCCAAACATTTTTAGATCTTTACCCTTATCTGCATCAAAAATTATGTATATTTGAGAAACTTTGGCCCCCCTACACATGCTTACACCTAGTAAAACTTCATTTAATTTCCCTTTCCTGGAACATAAGACAGCAGGTGCTAGGTTTTCCGGTATATTTAGAACAGAAAAAGAATAAGAATAGTTCAGCTGGAAGGGACCTACAATGATCATTTAATCCAACTGCCTGACCATATTAGGCCTGATCAAAAGTTAAAGCATTTTGTTAAGGACACTGCTCAAATGCTTCTTAAACATTGACAGACAAGTCATCAACCACCTCTCTAGGAAGACTGTTCTAATGTTGGAGCACCCTCTTTTTTAAAGAAATGCTTCCCAGTGTCCAGTCTGAACCTTATCTGGTATGGCATTGAATCCTTCAAACTAATTCTATCTCAGGATCCCAGGGAGAAGACATCAGCACCTCCCTCTCCAGTTCTCCTCCTCAGGAACCTGTAGAGAGCAATGAGGTTGTCTCTCAGCTTCATTTTCTCCAAACCAGAAAACTGAGTTCTTAGCCACTCCTCATACAACATGCTTTCCCACCCTTTCACCAGCTAAAAAATAAGAATCTCAAACTTTATTTTGAGATAAGCTTCACATAGGCAGTGGGTGGTGTGAAGCTGCCTTTGTCCAAGGCCATGGAGAGCTTCCAGACACCTGTAGGACCATGACAGCATAGAAGCTAGGGCTTTGTGGACTTCCTTAATGTCTTTGTAGAATGTTGCAATGTTCTCCAGCAGAGTAGAAGAGAAGGAAAGGATGGGTGCATGCCATGATCTGGTCATGTCCTTGTCTGGTGTTTCTACGCTTACAAAGCAGCACGAAAGAACAGAGTAGCCAGTCTCCATGCCCATGGGTCAGCCCTGCCTCCCTGTCTGAGGCTCTCTCAGCCTCATGTTGAGGCTATCCAACCCATGTCTCCCTGATGGACAGGAGACACTCATCCTGCCCCAGCTATATTACCCTCCATGGACATGAGCAGCCCCTGTCCACACTTCCCCTGCCCTCTCCTCTCAACCCCTGTTCATCTGCCTGCTCTTCTGCCAGCCTATTTAGACCCATCCTGGGACACCCACAGCTCCAGCAACTCCCCCAGGAAATGGCCACTACAAATGTTCTGACTGTTGTGACACAGGCATGACATCACCAGGGCTATTAAATAATATTAAATGAATTAAATAATATTAAATGAATAAATGACTCCAGTTTCAGCCACAGCTCCTCACAATGAAATTGCAGGAGGCATCTCCCTGTTTAGAATAGCTTTGCTTAGCATTATTTGTGTTGTTTGAACAGACATACTATGAATTTCATTTTTCTGCAAACAAAAAACCACCTCACTTTATTTATCTTCAATGAATTAGTCTAGCATGCAGTTTTAATTAATTTAAAAGAATAATTAGAAATGCAGACTTACTGGAAGTAAAAATCCAAGTATATACTTTGTAGACTATGACTATGTCTCTGACTTTCATCCATTTAGAAATCTCAGAACTCTAAACATAAACAACATATTAGGAAATGGGTTTTAAAGCCTGTTCCCCCTTCCAAGTTTATTTCCACATAATATTCAAGATATAAAGACTGATTTCAGGTGCTATACTCAAATGTTATGCTCCAAACATATATTCTCTGCAGCAAAAACTACACTCCAGGAAAAAAACAGGGCACAAAGCTATTTCTTCTTGCTTTGGAAAATGTTCAGCTATTTAGCCTGGAAATAATACTTTTAGAGAGAGAAAAATATATGTATTTTAGCAGACATTTCTACATTTCCCAAGGTCTGAGCTTCATTTCCTTTGCATACTGTGCCTTGGCAGTCACAAAACTAAGTGGAGATTGTAAAAGTGTATAAAACATGGCCCAATAGTAAAGAGTATCTTGACCCTTGATGGTCAGAATGAGTGGAGGTGTTTAGAGTTTATTTCTTTTGAGAAAAATAGAAGTAAAAATACTTGGTAAAAAAAGCAAAAGATGTGGTAACCAAAATAGTGCAGTAAATCAAGCATCCATGGGTCCATTTCCAGCTTCCTCCTCTGAAACAGCACATTCTCCTTAAGTTGCACACCTATAATTCTTGCTTTCCCCCTTCCAGATAGACTATGCTGCCTGCTCTGATGTCAGTGTCATCAAATTCATGCATGTACAGAACAAGCTGGATATTTGCTGAACACATCACACATACAGTGTATATGGATGATGTGTATGAACACCATAAAAACCGTTGCAGGTTTATCCAGCTGAGCATGAATTTAGCAGTGTGGTGACAAAAACCTTTTTCTACAATTTTCAGAAACATCAGTCAAGTTGGGGCAATTTTCATTTCATCTGTTGACTGAATGATGGGAAAAGCAGAAATCACTTCCCTAATGCCCAAAACTGGCTCTGCCACAGGCCTTGGATAACAAGAAGCCACATAACAGAAGTTTGGTCTGGCAAACTGCAGTTTCATTACATCTGCACAGCAATGCCAACTTCTGCCTCTAGCTCTGCTTCCTCCCCTCTTCCAATCTGTCTAGTGAGTGAAGGAGCCTCATTAACAATTAATCAGCTTCTCTAGGATTCTGATTCCTGTGTGTGCTATAGAAGGTTTCTAATTATGGATGGCTTCATTTAAGAACGCATTAAATGCTCTACACATTTGAAAGGAATTCATCACAGTATAATTAGGCCGATAGCTCTTTGGTCATCAAATGTCCTACATTTTCCTCCTGATCCTGGGTTAGATAGAGATACTGAAAAATGTAATATCTATCTCTAATGACTGACCCCAGATGTTTAGGAATTGCATAGAACAAATTGCTTGCAGATCACAATTTTTGCCTCACTGCCCTCACAGAAAGCTGTCAATCAAATATATTTTTGGTTCACAAGCAACACACAGGATCCTCCAGTGGGACAGTGCAAAGGGACAGTGCCTAGATTAGGAAGTCCTGCACAGGAGGAGGACAGAGACATGGTAGCTGATCTTTACTGGTGTCAAGGTGTAGTTCAGTCCCTATCTATTACATTCCTGTCATCAGGCTGCAAGCTGGACCCTGGTCTACTCCTAGGCACAGCGAGAGTAATAACAATATTAGAGCTATAGAGTTCAAGCAAAAAGAATAATCTGTAGCATCATCATTTATTGCATTTCTAGAGCAGGGACAGCCTTGTGTCTTTCTTTTGGAAAACTGTTAGCAACATTTAAGTTCAATGGTCAACCCACAAAAATGAGAGTAATGGAGAAAGGGACTATTGATTCAGTCCAAACGCAATTATTCTTTTCAGCCAAAGAAAACAACAAAGAAAACCCCTCAAAAAATCCATTTTGCATCAGACTAAAACATGTTAATTTCATTCAACATTATTAATTTCATTTGATTTTTTCAGCATAATGAATTCTGAGATGAGCTGTTCTTTAAAAAAAATAAAATCTGTATTTTCATTTAAGTCGAAACATTTAAGCCATTTCTCTCATTTCTTGGTAGAGCTACTTGTTTCACAACAAGCTTCATTTCCCCTGCAACCTATTTTCAAGCAAATTCAATAAACGTACACAGAACTTGCCTGCCTGAGTTCCCAGAAAAAAAAAAATTAAAGTCAGAATTCTATGCCCTGCTGCTAAAAACAGCCTGTTTCCATTGCTGTCACCTCCCCTGCAGTGAGGAAACCTGAAACATCCCTAATGCTTCCCCATGTCTATTAAGCCTCTCTTCTCTGGCTGACACACTGCAGGCAGGAGGTAGGAACAGCCTTGTCTGCTGCAGTTCTGACTCACTGTCTTGGCCCAGCTTCAATCAGTTGGGGAATTCCTTGGAGGATGGAGCTCCTTTTCCATGTTTAAAGGTTAAAGGCACCCAGAGATACCAGTGGAAGAGGTCTTCCTGCAACCACCTCCATGGAAGCCATGGAAGCCTTTCTAGATGCCAGTACCAAGAGCACCAGAGAAAGACTCTCTGCAGCAAGCTGCAAGCATCCTTCTGCCAGAATAATTGCCTAAGAGTCTGTTCAGTCTGTTTCAACCTAGTTTTGCCACCAGAGGAAAAAAAAATGTTTTTTAATCCAAACTAGACAGCAATAAGCATTTTACCTAGCAGAGACAGCTTCAGGGCTGCTAGAAGTATCCTGAAGGCAATGTGGGGTGGTGGAGAGCAGCAAAATACCTGCTGAAGTCCAGCCAAAATGGATTAATGCTCCACTGGCACCATTTGCACCTCGTGCATGTGGCAAGGGTATGGGACTGGACTGAAAGAGACCCTCTCAACCTCAGCAACTGCTTCCTTCTTACCACCCACCACTGTTCAAGAACATAAAGATTTTTGGAAATGGAAAATAAAAACTTTCTATCATCAACAACAAAGATTTATCCAGACTGGAGTCAGGTGGCAAGACTTTCACTTGGACTAATCTTTTTCTGTTAGCTTTTTGTACTACTGACACATCGAAAAAGTTTATTCTGATGGTATCCGAACAAAACTTTTCTCTGAAGTGAAAAATTCTGCAATCTTTTAGGAAAGGTCCTAGACCACACAATTTTGACAGGGAACATCAGAGGATTTTGTGCAATTTTACCTTAGTGGACATTTCGCTAGACAGCTCAAAAGATTTGATCCTAAGCCTGCAGCCACTGGTACCACTGTACAAACTTGCATCTCCCTTTACAGCAGAGTCCAGAAAACCAGTGATCCAGGTGTGTTCAGTAGGACACACAAAGTCAAAGGCTTCTTCTAGCCACAGGTGTTCACATCCTTGAGCCACACTGTAGCAGCTCAGTGTGGTCCATATTCAATGTTATTCATGGATGCCCTGCCTGAAAGAGTTCAAGGCCAGGGTGAAGGTGACTGAGCAACCCAATCTAGTGAAAGTTGTCCCTAGTAGGTTGGGTTGAAACTAGATGATCTTTAAGGTCCCTTCCAACCCAAACCATTCTGGATTCTGTAATTCTATTCATCATGACCTCCAAGAAACCCTCTCTCTGTTGACTCTCTTTCTCTCTGGTCCAAATTCTGGGGACAAGCAATCACAGCTGGCCCTCAGGCAGCAGAATGAAAAGACAAAAAGGGAGGAACACCTGAAGAAATTACACCAGGCAATAGAACGAGACAGACTTGCTCAGTGAGACCTCAGACTTCTTCCCTCCTACATTGGGAATTATAATTTCAGAACAACTTTTTATGTTTCAGGGTAGGTGGTTGTGGCTTACACTCCATGAGAAAAGGTACAGAAGATATAGCCACTCTATAAAAAGATGACAGATTAATTCATACCCTTGGATCAGCTAGGCATGAATGAATTCAGTTGATGGAAAACAAGGGCCAGGCTAAACAACACATCACATCCAACCTACACAAGATCCAGATTTGAAACAGTTGGAAGTTATTTGGTAAGCAATGCACTTTCTGACTTTTGCCTGAGCACCAGCTATCTCTGATGATTAAAGACATGAAGACAATATGTAGAGTAGGTACATGGAGCACTTGTTGAATCCATGGGAACAGAAGAGACTCTTGGATATCCAAGACATCAATAATCCATTATGTGAGCAGCCAAAAAGCAAAATTATACTAATTTCTCTATCTTAAGTGAAAAGCAAATTGTCCTGCTCTGGTTTTAGGCCTTTGTAAGATTTAACTAATTGTTTGCTAATTATAAGGAGTGGATGGGGTAAAAAAAGCAGGGACAGTCCTGCAGGCTCTGAGGTACCCTTCACAGCAAGGTCCAGAACACACCTACAGCTTCAGAAAATGCAGATGTTGGTGTAGCACTTGCTGGAGAAATGAGGAGGAGGAGGATATTGTCACTAAATCCCTGCAGAGGTGCTGGTACATTTGTACTGTATGGAAGGAAGGAAATTAAGATGTTATAGGGATAACAAAAGGACAGAAAGCTTATAGACCTGGAACAAGGAAAATAAGCAAGAGAGTTTGGAAAGTCATTTATTCAGTCAGAAAGTTTTGCAATGAGGATTTTAGAACATTTCTGAATTCATCATATGCTTTAGTAAAAGTATTGTGAAAATAAGATATATTGCTAATATATTTTTCATCCCATTTTTGTTGTTAATATGTTCCCTTATTGGCACCATATTCATCCAAGCATTCAGGGATAGGGGGTGTCAGGCCCTTTTTTCCCTCTAGTTTGGCAATATTCCATTACTCTGACAGAATATTTTTTTCTAGAGCGACATTTAAGTTAATTGATTTTGAATCTTTGACATTGCAATCGATACATATAAACAAAAATATTAACTCACAACTGCCAGTTTCTGCTGTGATCACGGTTTTCTTCCTTAGTACCAGATAAGATCAGTCACTGTCTAAATGAAAAGTGCTGGGTAAACATATTTTGCCTAAAAGTGAAGCTCAACCAAAACAAACAAAAGTAAAAAGATCAGAGATCTTAAGTCTTCCCAGTTCTGTGATATCCCAGATAATGGAGCCATCCCATTGACTCTGCACTTTGGGTTCTACCTGCCCAGTTCATTGGGCTAAAATAGGACTGGTCATGGATCACATAAAGGTAGAAGAGACTAATCTTCTTCCTTCTGGCTGTAAACAAAACCATACCTGCCTGTCCATCCAGAGCAATTTTATTCCCCCTCTTCCTTGAAGTGCATCATTACAGTGATACATTGATTCCCAGCACTGACTTCTACACATAATTCTGCAGTCACAAATAGAATGCAAAACTGGGATTTTTTCATGGAGACTGGCCAGAATTAAAGCAGCTTTTGTGTTGCCAAGACTCTTACAGGTTATTATGTGTCACTAATTAGTCAAATAACAGATGTAACTCCTGCAGCATGAAGAGCTGTTGTTGTTTTCTCTTGCTTTTCAATTACTGCCCTGTGAGCAGGGACAAAGCGTGTGAAATATGAGGTTATTGTTTTGTATATTTAATGTCCCTGTGAAAAAAGATGTGTCAGGCTTAGTCTGCAAAACTCAAAGGCAACATGGGAGAAGAGACACTGAGGCTGCATCTAATATTAGCAAATTAAGTATTTCCAGGAGGAAGTGCTGGAAATCAATCTTTACTGCTACCTTGCTAGAATAGTTCTTCACCACTCT
>NW_008668533.1:71272-77787 GCF_000695815.1 Acanthisitta chloris
CTACCAGTCCGAAGTACAGGCCAAGGAACACTGCATGTGTCCTCCCTGTTGTGGCTGTGGGAGTAGATCCTGAGTCACTGGATGAGTGCCACGCTGTGCTTGCTTTGGTCAGCAAGAAACTGTGGGAGCAGTGAGTGCAAATAGCACCTGGAAAGAGGACGTGGAGAAGAAACTTGATGACTGTTGCTGAGGACTGTAGATATTATGCAAACGATACAGGCCAAGGAACACTGCATGTGTCCTCCCTGTTGTGGCTGTGGGAGTAGATCCTGAGTCACTGGATGAGTGCCACGCTGTGCTTGCTTTGGTCAGCAAGAAACTGTGGGAGCAGTGAGTGCAAATAGCACCTGGAAAGAGGACGTGGAGAAGAAACTTGATGACTGTTGCTGAGGACTGTAGATATTATGCAAACGAGGAGATAAGAAAGAGGAATTATGGGCAGAAAAATATCCGGAAGGATGCTTGATGTAAAAGCTGTATAAAAGCTGTCTGGTAGAGAAAATAAAGGTTTTCATGTGTGAAGAGAACAGAGTCCATGACTCATTGCCACAGTGGCAATCAACACACCTGACAGTGTTGTGTGTTGCCTTTTCCATGCAAGTTGGTCTCAAAGCTGGTGAGTGGACACTTGTGTAGTGCCTACCACTGGACACATTAGTGTTTTGTCTCCACTTCTGCTGCTTCTTACAAAACTTGCGAAAGGCACATTGTACCCTTACCAAAGTTTCCAGCTTTTTACCCTCTTTCCAGGCTAAATGGCCAATTCATAGCTATTTGTTATGTTTATGCTGTTAGCTAGTTTTTAGTCTTAACTTCCTTGGTGGTCACATGCACTGCTCTCTTCTCCTCACCTGGTTTTCCAGTGATCTGTGTCCTCCTGTATGCTGCTTTTGCAGACTGAACAAACCACCATCAGCTAACCTGTCTCCTGTGACAGACTCATCCTTCCAGTCACCAATGAGCCTGGAAGTAAAGCAACATCCCCCACTCCTGCTGTGGAAAAGAGAAGTTTCATGGACCTTTGTGTCAATAGACTGAATGATGTTAATAAACAAATGTAATTCCCTAGCATCAGATATGAAAAATACTTAAATACTTGCAGTTAAAGAAGACCTTACTCTGTGCACTGACAGGACTTTTTAGTTTTCTCTTGCTTGACATAAATTAGGAGAGATCTTCAAATATTTCCCAAAATTCTAAGTAAAGAATGGGCAGGAATTCAACACATCCCTTGGGTTGGACTTGCCAGTCAAGGAAGAAACTGCTGACTACCTTGGTAGCACAGATTCTTTAAAGTTTGCTTTTTTAGCAGCTAGTCTATTTGCCATTTTTGTTTGAACTTGTTAAAAGTTATAACCACTGAAAACTGGACTTATAAATAATCTAGTGACTTCCTTTCACTGCAGTCCTGTTTCCTTGCATTCCATCACATATGAGAAACAGTCTCTGTCTTTCTGAATTACAATTTTGATTCTAACATATAAAATTTTTCAATAGTTCCCAAGTTCCCCTCAGCTATTTGCAGGAACAACCATTTCTACATGCAATCACTTTCACAGATTTGCACCACGTAATGAATATTTGAGTGTTCTTCATTATAGAGAGACAGAAGTCAAGAGTCACAAAAGAAGCAGCTGTTGATTAAGACTGCTCTATTGAGAGCCCTGAACCTCTCCACAGTTCTCTAAGATATAAACTAGAGAACAGCATTTGAGCTTCATGTTTATCATGTCGGAGCACAGGGGAGGCCTTCTAAATAGCTGGGAGTAAGCACTTATGGGAAGGGTCAGAAACCAGACTGCTGTCATTATTTCAATGGATTGGGCAGGTAAAAGGTAGAATTTGGTTAAAAATCACCCAGAGTGCATGCTCCAAATCACCATTTGCCAATGGAAAGGGACATTTTGCATTTGCAAAACCAGTAAGTACATTTAAGAATATTATTAGCATCCTAAGTGCTAATCTCACACCAGAAAATTAAGCTGTGCTTAACACTTGGGTGCTAAAACCCAGTTGTCTATATACTGTTAAACTGTTAGAATGGTCCCTGGCCAAATGCTGTTTCCCCAGACAACTCCTGGAGATGGTTCAGAAATTATCATGAACCAGAAGCTATTCCTAATCAGTACTTTGGATGCTGTCACCCTGATTTGAAGGTTAAGATAGTTTAATAGCATAGATGCAGGTCATTCTCTGCCAGCTGGCTTCAAGTCCCCAAGTCTCTTCTCTCACCATTTAATTAGCTACTGAAGATACAGCCAAGTCCACCAAAGGGATCTCTTATTCTTTGTCTTTGGTTATTAGACAAATACTAAATATGAATACTTCAAACATCTTGTTAGGTCTGTAAACGAATTTGCAGGGGTTAAGGAGGAGTCTGAGTCGAGTTACAAAGAAAATAGCTCACCATCACAGAAGCAGCCATCAGCAGAAGGACTTGTCCCTAGACCTCTCACAGCCCAGGTTAGGTAAATATACACTATTAGACCTACCCAGCCCAGTTTTTCCCTTCACTGGGGACAAAACTAACCTTTCTCTGATTGCCGGGCTACAGGCTTCTTACTTTTTTTTGCAATATTTTAGGATTTACACTGGATTTGTGTCATTTATTTAGGAATTTTGAGTGTAAAATCAACATTTTTCGTTTTAATTTGCTCAGAGTATTTTCACATATATGCAGTGAAGCATGTCAGATGAACAGTGAGACTCTTTTCCCAATTTTCCGCTCTTTACCTCCTTGAATACACGAGAGGCAATACCAACTTTGTGTATATTAGTCTATCCCTAATAGTTAACCTTAATGTGTGGAAGTAGACCTCAGGGTTTTTAACTGCCTTATAATTTTTGGTTGATTATGGTAAAGTAATTCAAGGCATTTCACACCCAGCAGTAACCAGACCATGAGAAGGAGAAAGTACAGTTCAAACTGTTAGCATCAAGATAGATATGTACAACCCAAGGTGTTTTCTTCAGCTTCTAAAGCCGTGTTCAGCAATCCAGACACATTCAATTCCTATTTAAAATAAAATAATTAAAAATTGTGGTGTTTTGCCAACTCTTCTTCACTTCCATTGCTCTAAATTATGCAATTTTCCCTGACTGATTATTGGTATGAGCATAATCTATGAATTCCATCCCAGCTGCCCACTGGTTACCACCAAGGATGAGTTGCTCGTGAAGGATATGTGCCTCTGCTCATTTGCAGACGTATAAATGCATGACATTCTGCTCCATTCCCAAAGGGGAAAAGCATCTTCCCTCAGAATTACTACTCACTCGCCTCCTGTTACTGCTAATTTGGCTGGAAGAGCTGCAGCTGTTGAGATTTAAAGGCTTGAGGAAATACAGCCATTCTGTTGTTAGTGGAGATAATAAGCCAAACAAGTCCATGTGCTAACTAGATGGCTGAATCCTGCAGTCCATCTCCAGTTGAATTCAGTAAGAAAGAAGCCAAAGGAGCCTGTGAAAGTTTGATAATGCAGGGCTAACAGTCAGTCTGCCTGCATGTGGGCAGCCACCAAGAAATAAGCATTGATTAAGCTCTGGTCTTATTTAGGAAGTTTAGTGCTGGCCAGAGCACTGCCAGAGCAGTAAAGATGGGATGAGGATGAGCAGGTTGAAAAATAACTTTGTACACATTTGCATTGCTGCTTACATTCCTTAGACAGAAGAAGGTGCCCAGAGATGTGTCTGAACAGAAATTCTGTTCAAAAAACAAACAAGAACTTCATGAAATTGCATCAAAGAGATATTCAAGGGGAGCAAACAGCCAAGTAGGACAGCTCTAATGATATTTGAACATACAGTTTCATCATTTTTAGAATAAAAACTTCCCATTTTACCTTGTAGGAACCCTTTTTCATTTTTTGGTTTTGAAATGTTGTATTACATACTCATAAAAAATAGAGTGACCTATTTTGACTAAACTGAAATTACTCTTTTATACCTCAGAACTTCACTGAAATATTTAAAGGAAGGACAAATTTCAGAAAACATCTTAAAAACCCATGATTTCTCTTTGTTCCATTCAACTCATGTATGCATCCTTTATATAGAGAAGGGTGACTTCATCATCTGTGTGCCAGGGGAACACGACATGTTCCCTAGGGAAATAATTAGGAGCACTTAGATGCAGTTAGACCAGGGCAGTGATTGTCTCCCTGTACTCAGCACTGATGGGGCTGGATCTCAAATCCTGTGTTCAGTTTTGGGTCCTTCACAACAAGAACACATTGAGGTGCTGAAACATGTCCCAAGAAGGACAATGGAGCTGGGGAAGGGTCTGAAGCATAAGTCTGATGAGAAGCAGCTGAGAGAGCTGTTTGGGTTCAGTCTGGAGAAAAGGAGGCTCAGAGAGACCTTTACACTCTCTGTAGCTACCTGAAAGGAGGTTGCAGCCAGGTGGAGGTTGGTGTCTCATCCCAGGTAGTAAGTGACATGGCAAGAGGAAATGGCCTCAAGTTTTACCAGGGAAGGTTGAGAGTGGATATTCTAAAAAAATTCTTCACTGAAAGGAATTAAAAGCATTGGAACAGGCTGCCCAGAGCAGTGGAGGAGTCACCATCCCTGTAAGTATTTAGAAGACTTGTAGATGGGATACTTAGGGACATGGTTTAATGGTGGGCTTGGCAGTGCTGGGTTAGTAGTTGGACTTAAAGATCTTAAGGGTTTATTTCCAACCTAAATAATTCTATGATACTCAGATTCCATGAAATATAGCAAATAAAATATCAGAAGGTCACCAGTAAATCCATGTCTCTAGGGAGCAGGTCCAGGGGAAATGAGAGGAGATCTGTTTGAATCACAAAGGAATTCATAGCATCCTCTTAAACATATACATGGGGCTATCAGGAATGCTGAAAATGGAGAAGTCCAGAAGTTCTCCTGGCTACCCCATGTAAAGCACTGCCCAGCCAATCTGAGCCACATAAAACTGGCATGCAGAAGGCAATGGGATGTAATGTGAAAGGGATCACAGTTTTCCATCTCACACCCCCCTCATCACAGTTCACCATGGGACATTCTGCCTGGAAACACTTTTTAAGGAATGTTTCAAACTTTATTTTGGGGCAGGAATGAAAATTTCCTGATAAATGAAATTTCCAAGTGTCTTTTGACCATCCACAGTGTTCATAAGCGCACTGTGCAGCTTGAGATCTGCTCATCACTGCTGTGTATTTTACCACTATGGCATGAACCAATATGCATGATGTAACACAGACCAGTTGGGTGACAGTGTGTCATAAGCCTGTTTTCCTCCAAAATACAACCTACAGACATAGTCACCACCTCAACACTCAGAGTAACAACCTGATACCACCAAAGTCAAACAGAAGCTTCTCCCATTCAGCTGAATTAAGCTGTGATTTTATTCCCAGCTGACAATGGAAAATTCATCACCTTTCTTGACTTTGGCAATCTGTAGCATTGCCATCTTCCAAAGACTCAGTCAAGAAGCATTTAGCTTGCTGCTCTGAAACAGACATTTTCACTTCTGGACTTTCTTTCCTGGCATTTGTGAGCAGCTGCTCCAGGGAGCTCTCTAATGCTCTTCCCAAAGCAATGCTTGCTAGAACAGAAGCCTTTGGCCTTGGCATAAGCACAGGAGATTGACAGTCTGCTCCCATGTTTGCCCAATGTATTTTGCAAACCTCAAGCCATCTGGGCAAAGAAAGCACTTCCTTGGAAAGGAAGGCATCCCCCACTGTGAGCAAGTTCTGGATATTGAATGCTAATATGCATTACTTTCCCCCTCCATCCTTTTGCATTTGTCATGTTACTTCTCTAGCTCTGTCCACCATACATAGCAAATCCTTCTTCATTCCATTTCAGTGCCTCCATGCATTGCACAATGACACTGTTCTTGTAAAGTGACTTCTGTTCTCTGAAGGGTGGAACTAGAGCCATGATCTGTCACTACAGCAAGACCAGAGCTGAGCAAACTACTGACAAGGTATGTTCTTTCCCCATCTATCCACAGCATCATAACTTGTGGTAACTTCTCGTGGTAACTGCAAACAGAGTCAACGCACATCTAAATGCTCACAAGAATTATTAAGGTTTTGAGTCAAAAGAGTCTTTTTGCTGAAGATGTTTCATCTCCTTAACACTATAGCTTGATCTAAGCTTCCTCTGCTTGTGACAACTCTACATCAATATTCTAGGTTGGAAAGTGATAACTCGTACTTGTCCAGTGATTCATGCCAAAAATGTTTTGAAATCCCTCAAGAGAACCATATAGATGAGACTTATCAAGGAATGGAAGCAGTTAGGAATTTTTTTTGTGCCTCTTTTATGGTAAGAAGACACTGATTTATTTATAAAAGAAATTTACTTGTGTAAGAGTCCCCAAACAACACGATAGATTTTTCTTGCAGTAGCAATGGATTTTTTACTGGCAGTGACAGAAGAGGCATGAACAGTCTCGTACTCAAGGTACTCAAATTTGATATTACACATAGCACTACAGCAACCTACTGTTAGAGTTGAAAACTAGAGCCACTTCAGTCCCTTCC
>NW_008668533.1:77813-81904 GCF_000695815.1 Acanthisitta chloris
GGATTCACACTCAGATACTTGAATATCCCCCCAAAAATGCTGACATTTCCTAGATTATATCAGGAAGTTTTCTAACCCATTCCCATTGCAGAAACACTTATTGCCTACTCCTCTGTGTTAAGAAAACATATTAAACTGTCGGCATGAATCCTCTCCCAGAACTGAGTTGGGCATGAAAGCACTGTTTCCAGTGAAGAATCATAGAATCATAGGAGAAGAATCATAGAATCATAGGAGAGTTTGGCTTGCAAAGGACCTTAAAAATCTTCTAGTTCCAACCCTGCTGCTATCAGCAGAGATACCTTCCACTAGATGAGGTTACTCAGACCCCAGTCCAGCCTGGACTTGAACACATCCAGGCAATAGATATCTCCTACCCAAGGCCAGCCTATGTGGCTACATCACAGATGCTTCTTTTCCTGCTTGTCCTGATTTTCTTCGCCTTGAGCACTTCACATATGAGCTTTTCTAGCTAAATAATGGTTAACACTGAATTGTTTTCATTAATAAAAATGGCCTTCTGAGTGACTAATTCTTCTGTTAGAACAGGGTAGGTGTAATAATGACTACAACTGGGTACTATATGACTGCAGGGCAAGAAAAATATTAGAGAAAATAATTATTAGTATTACAAACTTTATTTGGAATAAGTTTTAGAAAGTGCTTTTAGAAGCAATAATAACAGTTATAATTAATAAATGTGCTGCCAAGTACTGACCAAAAGATTCTTGTAAGTTCACCTTTCATTTCCTCAATGCCTGACTACTCAATTAGTTTTCTTATTAAAGTCCAAGGGCTTTATGAAAAATGTCTTTGAAAGCAAGCCTCAGGATACAACTACTCCTTGTAAGAAAAAAATGTAAAAAATCATCAAGAATCAACTTTTATGTACCATTTTTCTGTCAATACATATTGTTTTAGAAGGTTTACATTTTAAAAGTCAAAATAAAATTACTGGCATACTTTCTTGTGAGATAAATTACATACTTGTAGACAATTGTATAGCTAATGAAATGACTCTGGGATCTGCAAAAGATGTGTGAGGAAGCTCTAAATTTACCAGAGTAAAGTTATTTGGAGAATAAGTAGAATGAGGGTCAATCAAGAGAAGAGGAGGAATAATGTGATAGCTAATTGCAATTGCTGAAAAACAAAGGGCTAAACTCTGTTGTACAAAGGATAAGGTCAAACAGCGATGAAATACAGAGAGAAAAATATTAAAATTCACAGAGTAAATTTTAATCATTATTTTCATTGCATATTTTTCCTTTTGGTGTTTCTACTCATAGCATTTTATGCTGCTGTATGCAAGCAAGGAAGAATTTGTAAATCACTCAAATTTTGCTGGATGGGTCCATCCTTCCCAATCCTCCACAAATATTCCAGAAGGGACATTTAGTGTCCTTCATCAGTGCTTGCTTCACACTATATGCCTGGGTGAGCCATCAGTCACAAAGAATGAAACCTTCAGCTTGAGTTTAACACACATCAATCACTATTGCTTGAGCCAAACCAATGCTTGGTAAGTGAAGACTGTAAAGAGCCAGGTGGTAAAGACAGACATATATGTGCCTTCAGTACATATGCATGGCAGACAGCTTTGAGAAATGGGACATAAGGAAGTCTTTGTTTCATGCAGAACAAGTCCACAGAATATTTGTAAATCATAGGAATTGGAGATGGATGTAATTAAATATACTAGTAAAGCTGTCTAACTTGCTGGCAGGTCATTATACAGAATTATTTGCATCAAATTTGTCCCTGCAGGTGAGGTCTATTCAGCAAAGGGAAATTTCACAAAGCTGAAAGTGTTTTCCCTTTCTTTGTAGCAGAGGACATGCATCAAACAAGTATTTTCAAGTTATAAGTCCTCTGCTATTGCAGTACCTGTGTTATCAGCAAGGTCTTTTGCTGTGGAATCCTGACATTTCCAGAGCCTTCACAGGGGATTGTGCTCTTTTTGCTCTCAGACTGATTACACAAACGAAAGGCATTGATGCAACTTCTACTCTTTATTCCTTTGGTTTGTTAGCAATCTCCTGAAAGTTGGTGACCCATGTTCCATGGCATGGATCCTTTGAGCCAGCTGTCCATAACTCAGTTTCCCTTCAATTATGAAACAAACAGATTTCCATCTCATGCTGTCCTTTCAATTTCTATCTGCTCTTATGCCATGAGAAGTTACTTCATCATGTAATTATATGCCAGATTATCAAACAATGGCTGCTTTCCATTTTTTACCTCTGATATGTTGGAGCAAAAGGTTTCCCCTGCTAATTAGGATATAAATAGCAGCGCTTGACTTGTGGGTTTTGCTTCCATGTGCAGCTGCCAGATGGACTGGAGAAGAGGATGTCTAAGCATGTGACTGCAAGAGCAATCAAGGCAAATACACAGCCTTAAAAATAGAAACAGTGTCTACAGGAAGATATTATCCTTTTTCTACAAATCATAGAATCATAGAAACTTTTAGGTTGAAATAGACTGCTAAGATCATCGAGTTCAGCCATTAACCCAGCACTATCAAGTCTATCACTAAACCTTGTCCCCAAAATGTATCTGTGTTTCAGAAAATGGGCAAACTGTGGCAGAGGTACATTATGGGCCTTATCTGTGATGGCCAGAATGGCAGAAGGACCTGAGTCCATGAAATGTACAACTCTGAGCCTTTGCTTTATATTGCTGCCACTGCCATATGAACTAAGGTGAATTGTGTGTGAGTGAAAATGATGTAAGTTTTCGGGAAAATACTGGGTTTCTACAACGTTCTTCTCAATACAGTGGAGCAGACAAGTTATCTCTGAGGGTGGGTGTTGTACAGAAAAACTCTCCCAAAGTATGAATCTTTCCTCCATAAGAGTCACTACTCCTAGTATTCACCTATCCCAAAATATGAAGCTCACAGTTCTGGTTTTCCTGTGATAGCCTCTGAACGAGGGTTAGAGAGGCTGTTAGTCTCATCCCTGCCTCAAATTTACCTGTTCACCTTTATCAAGTGTGAGTAAGTGTTCAGATTTTTCCTCCTGAGAAAGATTTGAAATACAGCTATCCTAATTGGACTCCCTAAGTCTTTAATATGATGCACTGACTTCCAGATGAAATTGAGGGCAGATTTCTTATTTCTTTGAGCTATCTAAATGCTCTTCCTGCCACACTGAAATACATAGACTAATTTTTTTTCATTTGTTCAACCTTCCAAAAAGTACCAAATAGACATGCTGGTAACCGAGAAGCCAATGAAGAATCAGCTTTGACTTTTTTCTTACTATATGTATTTTCTTTGTCCTTTAACACCCAGCTACAAAGTGAATGATGATAGATGATTTTTCAGTTTGAATCACGATCACTGTTAGATGTTAAAGGACAAAGGAAATAAATCATTCTGAAAAGACATAAGGAGGTGGTGGTATTTTCATCATTCAAAGCCCTTTCCAAGTTGTTGGCAAATAAAAGTCTTCCTTGATGATGGTAATTTCATGGTCTTTATCTCTCCTTGAGGAGGAGTTGCACTTGATGGCTTCGATTTTTTGTTATCATCCTGGTGATTTTTTCAGGGCAAATAGGTCAAAACCCTTGCATAACATTGAAAAGAAAGCTGTGAATAAGAAATAAATAGTGCGGATGAAGGGGAGCTTTATGCCCTTTGAAATTTCTGTAAGAGGAAAAAGGTCTATGTTTACTTTGCAAATTCAAGGAAAAAACATCAAACTTAGTTTTTGCCCCAAGGTATGTACTGACAAACTGTGCAGGTTTGTGCCATCTCCATTTATGGCTGCCTGTTGGAAAGCTGAAGGTGCTGGATGCAGTAGAATTTTGGAGCACTAAGACATCTTCCTTGAGGCTTTGTCTCCAAGTCAATGAAGCATAGATATTCTGTCTTTCAGCCATTAAGAACTGCAGTTAGGAATAGGGATTTGAATGCTGAAAAATGTGCATCTGCAGAGTGTTCTGTTGCTGACCTATTGAACATTACCATTGCAAAAACCATCTTTAGTTCATAAGTGCTGTCCAGCAATTCAAAGCATTTCATTTGAGTTTCCTTACAGAAGCTGAAAATAAAAACATTTTGCACTTTAACAGAGACTTTCCCT
>NW_008668533.1:81915-97885 GCF_000695815.1 Acanthisitta chloris
AACGCAATTCAGCACAAACTTTCCAGTTTTACACCTGTATGATCCAAAGGTCTGGGTAAGTCTAAATGTTTATACTCTCCACATCTCCAGGATCATAAACATGGAAAGTCAGTTGTGGTATCACTGGTGAAGAAATTTGTCCCTGTGTCTCATGCATTGATCCACATTTACCAGAGCATTAATAGAAGATATCTTGTCATCCTCTTTAACGCAGATGGTGACCCCTTACACTAATACTGCTCCACTGGGGTCCTTTTAGTCCTGATAGCTAGGAAGTGTATCTCCCTGCAGCCTGTGTATTCTGACTAAATATCAAACAGGGTCCTCCAACAAGGCACAGGAAGATGGACCTATTTATGACTTTTCAGGGATATTTTGACCCTCCAAGGACTGTAAGAGCAGCCTGTGGGTTACATTCAGGTTCTAGAACAAACTGAAAAAAAACCCCTGTAATAACTGTTCCTAATAAATTAGCACATAAATACAAACAAAAGCCTTACACTATAATATTTCCAGATTTCATGGAATCAACTTGCTGCCTTTTGCTTGAGATTCATGAATATCTATTGATACCTCACCTAAAAAGCCCTGGTTTTCAGTCAAAGGTATCACAGTATAAATCCAAAATGAAAGAGTAAATTAAATCTGTAGAGACAGTTTTAGTCATTAACTTTTACTGACAAACCCATTTGATAAAATTATCATATGTTGCAAGTAATGGGCAGAGACATAGTTTACGACTGCAGTTTTTTTGACTCATCACCACACATAAATTCCCAAGCTCAAATGCAAACCAAAGTGTGCAAACGAAACCATTCTGTGCCTCAATGATGCCCCAGGCTGATTGAAAACAAGACAGACTGTTGCAGCTTGAAGACAATGCTGCTGGTAACTGGTCATAATGGATTCTGCTACATACAACTGCAAAGACTTCCTCTAGATATTTAAAATAAAGTCAGGGAAGAGAGGTTTCTTTCTGAACTTGCACACTGACTTAGGCCATCCAGGTTTCTATATCAACACAACTCCTTATTTAACATTTCTGATGACCTGGAGCTAGAGGTTATTTGTAAGGAGATGCAATTGAACTAGCTCTACTATTCAAATTTATTTTTTTATTTGCTCTGTTGCCTAAGACACTACCAAAACACTAGAGATTTCTATCTCTGTATATCATAAGCATCACAAAGCAACCAATTTAAGCAATATTATTGATAGTGAGTGCAATGCAATACTAACTGTTTCATCTATTACAGAATAGGCAGTTTTTGTCATAAGATGTTCCTTTTTTGTGTCTCCTTTTCCTAGCAGCATATTGCATGTCTTATCAATGCATCACCTCTCCATCTCATTAAACAGCTGTGCTCAGAAGACCTCTTCTTTTTTCCCCCTGCCTCTGCTCATTAATTTCCTTCTTCCTCTTTCCCATTGTTTCTCTCTGCTATGCTGGTTTTTATGTCTCTGGAGTATTAGGGGATGGCTGGGGGGAGAATGTTGTTTGTGGCACAGAAGATACAGTACAAAAATCCTATTTTTCTCATATGAATAGAACTCTGAAGCAGATCAGGCTTAATTTGTCAGCAGTCTATGTGTAATCATGTTTTAGAGGGACGCAGAAAAAAATTGGGACCAACCTGTTTAATACTCAGTTAGAGGGACATGGTGCTAGGTAGAGGTCAATGACTCAAGTCAAGGCTGAAATATATGCAAGTTGATGGTTCTTAAGCTAAAACATTAATAAAGGTACAAAAAAAGGAAACATATGATAATGGTAAGGAGACACTGCACTTTTTGAACTTGAAATTTACAGCTCAATGCTTTCCATGTAACTTTTCCAAGGAAGGAAGGACTTCAAGCCTTAAGCAAGGCTTCTTCCTTTCTCAACACTCTAATTGCAAAAAGGCCAAAGAGGCCTTTAGGCAGAGAAAGTTGAAAACAGATGTTGAACAAAAAAAAGATCAGGATATCATGTAATATAAATTAGCATCTTTCCACAAACATCAAAGAAGCAGTAGAAACTTCTACAAGCCAGAATTAGAGGTCTCAAAGAGAAAACAAAATGTTGTCAGTCCAGCTTTGGAAAGGCAGTGCTGTCCATCTCTCTGAAGTGAAAAGGGTTACAGGTAAATAAAGAACCCTAGCAAAAAAAATAGCAGAGGCTTGCACTTTCATCCGTAGTCTGCACAAGCTCCAGAGCAGTCACAGAAGTGAATAAATCAGGAATTCACTGCACAGTGACCATTACATCTGAAGACAGTGTCACCCATGGTGGGAAAATTTGAGTTTAAAGTTGTTGGGGATTTTTTGGAAGGAATAATACAATTATAAATGGCAATTTGCCATTGGACATATTAAAACTTTAGTAGATTAATAAGGTCTCAGGTTTGACCATCTGGATAACATTAGTAAGATCATTCTATCCAGTTACTCTCTGTACATAACATGACCTTATTCTCTTTTTTTAATTAGAGATGTTTTCTATGTGCAGTCTGAAGATACCCTAGTGGCCTGACCCCAAAAGCAAACCTTCTCTTTCTTTAGTCCGTTTTGATCACCTTTCTCTGAACAATTTGTGCTTCTAATATATCTTTTTTATTATACAGTATAAAAAGGTAGGAATCAAGGTTGAGATGCAGCACTGACTTATATGGAGCAATGAAAATGACCCTAAGTATTCCTATGCCTTTATTACTAAATAGTCACTTCATCATGTCCCTGGACGTTACTGACCTTCAGCAGCAGTGCCATGCAATCTCCCAATGCCATAGTGATAATCAAGCAATGAAAGTAACCCTTTTCTTCTATTATTTTTATCTCTTTCCCATAGCATTGTGAGCTGATATTAATCTAGCAAGACCAATCTAGTAACTACCTGCAGTGTTTCATAGCCTATATCACTGCAGTTAAGGGTCCCACTTACTGGTTCATAGGTGTAAGATATTAAAGCATGCAACAGACGTGAGTTGCACATGTTTTATAGACCAGTTTAGACACATTAGTAGAAGCATTAAAAGTAGTATCCCTTGTGACACAGCATTGCCACCTCTGCTGTAAGGCATGACTGGTGCTTCTGTGCTGTGGCACAAGTCAGGGCCAGCAAGGGAAGCACAGATGCACTC
Source organism: Acanthisitta chloris (assembly GCF_000695815.1). Taxonomy (NCBI): domain Eukaryota; kingdom Metazoa; phylum Chordata; class Aves; order Passeriformes; family Acanthisittidae; genus Acanthisitta; species Acanthisitta chloris. The sequence continues at coordinate 85,035 of NW_008668533.1, forward strand.
CCTCAATTGATACATTTTGAAATAGATGGACTATGTGAGGCATGTGAGATCAGGTAAGAGGACAGGCTGTTCTTAGGAGTAATGCTGGATTTCAGTAATATCTGAAATTATTTCTTCACAACTGTCAGCTCCAACACTGCTGGCAGAATCAGTCATGTTGAAGTGAAGAAAATGTTCCCTTTGAGCCTATCACCAGAGACACACAGGTGTTTCTCCTCTGGGAGAAGAAAGAGCAGAATGATTACTGTTCTCTGCCTATCTCTAACTGCCTGAGGCAGGGCACACAGACATGTTGCAAGAGGTGGGAAAGGTTATTTATGTGTTTACCACTTCCCTTGTGTCCTAAAATGTCCCTTCCTCCTGGCAAGTCATCTGTTGCCTCTCAGCATCTGTGTTACGACAGGATGTGACTCCAAAACCATTACAAGAAGTTCTATGACTCAGTGCAATGTGCAAAGAAACAGCTGAATTGGAAGGATTTTAGAAAATATTAAACTTGTTGCTTGAATATCCTCAATACCCTGTAGCTGGCTCTACTGTCATGCAGGGCTCTTCCAAGGCTTGGATAGATAGAGGCAAGGATGTCCCCCTTTAGTTTTGCTGTTTTGAAAAAAAGCATTCACATCTCTGTCTTCTCTTGCTCTCCACAAAGATAGACACAAACAGATCCTTTCCCAACCTTCCCCTCATTTTCTCAGCACATTCTTAGTTCTAAGAGTAGAAACCCTAAAGTTTAAAAAAGGCCTCTACTTAAATAACCCCATTGAAAACCTGTCTGAAAGGAAGACACTTAAAAATGAGGTAAAAGGTACATTCAGACTGTCATAGGACTATTTTGAGCTCCCCTACTTGGACTATTTTTTTTGAGCTCCGGTTCAAAGATGACAGCACAGTAGCTCTTCTGAGAAGATGTGAAATAGGTGGATGACTTTGATAAATGAAACTATTCTTTCCTATGATTAGCCTATAAAGAAAATGAAAACTAAATAGGACTAAACTCTTCCACAGCAAAAAAAATAAAATAAACAGAAAGGGACAAACTCTGGGCAGACAATACCTCTGACTGTTGTTTAATAGTGACTGAAGAGAAAAGCAAAAATAACCTACAAAGAGGGCTTTCACCTGGGTGTGTTTAGTGGCTGATCATGATCAGTCTCTGCCCCATCCCTGGAAGTGGTCAAGGCCAGGCTGGATGGGACTCAGAGCAAGCTGGTCTGGTGGAAGATGTTCTTGCCCACGGCAGGGGTGTTGGAACTAAATGGTCTTTAAGGTCTCTTGCAACCCAAATCTGTAATTTAATGTTCAAACCAAAAAGCCTGCATGCTTGTACAGAGCGGGAAACCTGGGATTGCTGCAAACTGCTGCAACTTTTACTAAATCAACTGCTCTAATGTAAGACTCCAAAAAAAATCAGGAAAATACTGCATTGTACCTGCATTGTACCAGTCAGGGGGGTGATTTTTACAGCAATCAAGCCCCTGAATCAGGAATAACTCCGAAGTAATGGGTAAGGGCCCTACTCATATGATAAGAACAAAAGTGATTGTGCCTGTGCTTAATGGTATTTCTAGATATTTTAGTAATAAACATCCTGGCAGTGTTCAAGGCAAGGCTGAATGGCCCTTTGAGCAGCCTGGTCTAGTGGTAGGTGTCCCTGCCCATGGCAGAGGAGTTAGAATTAAAATCCCTTCCAATCCAAACTATTCTGTGATCACAGCTACCAGGGAATGCAATGACCAACGAAACTGTGATGCTACTTATAACCTTACAAAATTAGAACATGTACTCAGCTCAGAAAATGTACCTTGGAAAATCCCTGTAGCATTGCTTCTTTGGAATTACTGTTTAAGAGAAAAGATGGGGCTGCTGCCTTTGAGCCACTTGCTGTTCAAGCTGTGCTACACACCTTGATAATCTTGTTTAAAATCTTGCTGTATTTGACATTTACTATAAACCTCCAGTTCTGAGAATGGTGAGAGTATGGAAATAACAAACAACCTCTGTTTTTCAAGTGTTTCCCACAAGCCTGGGAGAAGGTATTTCATAAGAAACAAATATTGTGTATTGCATGGACTCAAAACACTCAAAAGTTTAAAAATCCTTAGGAGACCTTTTCCTTCTGTGGGAAAAATTCATCATTTCTGCTACTGTTTCATGATTTTTAAATGGTCTCTTGTATGATTTTGGTTATCAATACTAGGAACAGCTGCAGGGTTTAATTCTCAGTCTCAAGATAGGCCAAAATAAACCTTCTGAGAAGGGAAAACAAGTTGTTTGACTTGTTCAGCTCAATAAAAACAAAGTCATCAGCTTCACAGTTAATTTCTAGCAGAAACATCCATCTGTGAATAATATGAGAAACAGTCAGGGGGAAAAAAAAATCTTTTTCATCTGGATCCCTAGGCACAGTCTTAGTTACTGTGCTGGGCTGCTAACACACGATAAATAATAGTTCAAATTTATCCAAGTGTAATTTAGTGTAGTACAGGAATGAATTACTCTGTTCAGATATGATTACCCTCATTTATTATAAACACTTCTGATAACTTGTTATAAATCTGAAGTATTTCTAGCTTCCATGCCAACAGTGGTGGTGATATGCTCCATGCGATTGCAGCTGAGGTGGTGGTTTGGTTGACAGAGAAAGAGACTTTTAAGCACAGATGCATTTTCCTGCTGTCTGAGGCAAGATAAAGGTTTCATTCTGAAAAACAGGCCATTTTAGAGCATTCATAAGAGACTTCATAGCTTAAAGTATTTGTACAGTATGAAATTGTTGAGAGGCCTCTGGATATGCCAACCTAATCTGCTTTTTCACATAAACAATCAAACAGAAGGTGATGGTCTTGATGTATGAATGTGCTGTATGCATTCCTCCTCCTCTCCCCTTTCAAAGCTGGAAAACTCTCACGCAGCAACTGCCACGACGAAGTGTTCAATCCTGTCACGTGCAGTTGTCCTCTCCATTGCAGCCTGTCCAGGAGAGGACCCACTCCTGTGCCTAGTGCAGGACAGGAGAGCCTTCATTCTCCAAGAGGTGGATTTTTTTCCCCCCTTGCTTGTCTTCACATAGGGTCCCCAAAGAGCGAAGATGCTCTGGCAACACAGAGTCAGCCTGAAAAGAAGTGTAGAGGAAGCCTGGAACTGTGTAGTGAGGGAAGAGAGACCTTGGAGTGAGAAGAGCAACAGTTTGCACCTGGTTGGTACTGCCAGAAGTCACCCTTTATCACCACTGTCCAGCCCAAGCTGGGACAGGTGTCCTTCCCTGGAAGAACATGGGGAGACAGCACCTGTCCAGCAAGGGACAGCCGGGGATGGTGAGTGGAGATCCCCAGGTGCTGTGTGTGACTTCGTGGGGCATTTCACCCCAGCATATGTGGTACAAGCACGCCCATCTGGAGCACCCACATCACACCCTTAGTATTACCCCAACTGTATTATTAAGGTAGATTTGTTGAATTAAATTATATTGAGCCCGAATGTACTGTTCAGCAACTATCAGCTAATGACATGCTATTATCAATATATTGCTTTGAACATGATTTGGATTTAAAGCATATGAATCTACTCATTGTAAAAACCAGTAGCATTACTTTTGCATTACACCAGTAAAATATGCCATCATATTTAATGGTGACTGAGACCTTTAGTTCCACTGATCCTTTGTTAGGTCTCATAGGGAACATCAAATACAGCATAACAGCACTGCAGTGTAATAGCATCATCCTTACCCATTTGCTACTAACAAAACTGTACTGCAACAATTCTGTTTTAAAACTTGTAGCTCATTTTTCCATTTACTAAAGTACCTCAAAATGAATTTGCAGTGAACTACTAGGAGGATCTGAAAAAAATACAGACCTAATATAGCAAGCCATTGTATTGCACCCATTATGCTTTCTTCTTCTTCAACAGTAACATCTTGGATCAAATTTAATCCCATACTAGACCAAACTACCACAAGCAGAACCTTGCCAGCTTCCTCTACACACCCATTAAGCACAGCAATTTTGCAAATGGATATGGCAAAAAACAAATCCCTTGAGCCTTGTTTATTTTGCCTGGTAATTGATGAGTAACCTTGGAGTACAGGTATGCATCACCCTGATGGAGGCTGAGCTCAAACATTTATTGTGTTCTTTTGCAGGTAATGGGCTTTCTTTCTGAGAGGCTCAAAAGCTGTTTCCACTTGAAGTATGCTAGCATGAGACACAGGGTGACAGCCATTTTATCTTTACTGCAGAGAAGGATAACAACCTGGCTAGCAATTTGACTTCACGTCTAACCACTCCTGTAGGAAGACCTACATGTATCTTTAATTGAACTTTACTGTCAAAAAAAAAAAAAAAAAAAAAAGCCTCTCTGTGGTTTCAGGACATGTTTTTCTGGTTATTGATTTTTACGTTTTTTTCATGTTGTCTTTTGCAGCAGCCACTTTTGCTCAAAGCTCTACCTCACCTAAAATCCAAAAAGTGAAGAAAGTTTCCTCTTTTCCTGTGTTTTGCTAGTCAATGGCTTCCTAAGTCAGATATCAATTTATTTTATATAGCTATCTATGGACTTTTTCCCCCTAGAAGTATGTAATTGCTTTAGGATATTTATTGTTACAATGTGATATGTGCTTGGTAGTCTGTATCCTGCAACTGAAACGCCACCAAGAAATTTTGCACAGGGGGGATAATTATCACACAGCCTGATCCAAACACATGCAAGGAACTACTAAAGGCTGAAGTACCTCTGGATAGAGTGTTTAACAAAGATTTAATTTTGCAGTTGTCCCATAATGGCCTGTTCTCTTAAGTGACAGAGCAAAGGTTTTTAGACTCAGAGGATGAGGTCAGTCCCTACTCTATCTATGAGTAACTATAGTAATTCACATACATCTACAGCTTTTTGGGCATTTGCCACCTGAATTTAAGAAAAGAACTGCAAAGGTCACCTTCCCACAATCACATGCTTTAGCAGATGTTGCATCAGCAGTTACAGAAAATAGGATGTTTCAGGAGCAAAGCAAATTCAAGAACACCATGAAGACACGAAGACACCTGATGGGAACACAGTTATCATTCATCCTCCCTCCACTAGAGCAGACAATAGCAGAGGTGTACTCCCGTGGAGGCATGAGGTGAGCGGAAAGAATACCTACCATGAAAAGATATGCCCCACAGAGAAAGTCACAACCATTTTTCTTCCCATGGCAAGTGGAGACACACCATTAACTACACAAGGGCACAAAGGAATAAGAGACTGCAGTGGCTTGAACAGCAAAAATTTGCATCCTAAGTCACCTGTCGAAGACTGGGTGTATTTTGGTTTATGTGTGATAAATAGGCTGAGATCCATTAGTTTATAGATAGATTGTTTGCCACCCTATCCCATGAGTAAAGGAAGGGAGAAAGAGAGGTATTCATTCACATTGTCAGGACAAAAGGGCTTATCTCCTGCCACCAACAAGAAGAACATGGTGGCCCCTTTCACAAGTAATTCAGAGCAGTAGATTCCTGTGTAGATGAGGTCCTCACATCTTGAGTATGTTGAATGGATCTCCAACCAACTATGCCTGTTCCTTTTGATCACATAGAGACCTTGGACTAACAGCAGTTTTGACTCCTTTGCCCACAAGATGACATCTACAAAGTAAATATCCATATTCAATCTAATTGTACACTCTCTAAACTAAATGAAGGCTCATATTGAACTGAATGGATAGTGTAACCATCTTGAGTCCTATTCTTTCACACCAACAAAGATAGCTAAAATAAGTAAAGCTGCCCATCTCATTCCATTGTGTGTAAACAGTTTCAAGATGCAGACATCTATACTGCAGGCATACAAAACCAGAAGGATGGAATCCCATTTCTGAACAAGATGAGATGAATCTCATCAGTGTGAGTCTGTGCCTTTGGCAGTAATAAATTGCCAAAATGCAAAGAATGACCCAATTCAGCTGGGCTAACTGTGATCATTACTGACTTTAGACACCTTTCCGAGTAATGAACCATTCACAGGAAAATCTGACTTTTCATCTAACATACTTATGAATTTTAAATATCCACCAAATAGTTTCTAATAAAGACAATGTGATATGCAAAAATATCCGTTTCAATCAATCCTCATATCATAGAATCATAGAATAACAGAACCATCAGTGTTGGAGGAGACCACTAAAATCATTGACTCCAACCATTAGCCTGCCACTCTGCTGTAATCCCTAAACCCTAAACCATATCCTGTGCCAGATCCAGATGTCTCTTAAATACTTACAGGGATGGTGACTCCACCACCTCCTTGGGCAACCTATTCTAGTGTCTGACCACCCCAATAGAGAAAAAAAATTTCTAACATCTAATCTGAGTCTCCCGTTTCAGTATACGACCATTCCCTCCAGTCCTCTCACTGCAGGCATGGCAGAAGAGACCACTGCCCACCTCTCTGCAACTCCTTTTCAAATATTTGTAGAGAGCAATCCTTGAGCTGCCTCTTCTCAAGGCTAAACAAACCCAATTCCCCTAGCCATTTGTCATATGACATGTTTTCTAGACCTGCACTTGATCACACAATTATCTATACCCCATCATTCAGTGGCCTGGTTTAAATCCTAATGAACATGGTGAAGAAAATCCATTGAGTTAAGTAAGTTTCTCTCTTGACCAAGAAGAATATCAAAGTATGATTATTGGAGTTGAAACTTCCTAGTGGTTTTCATGCAAAAAATGCTATTCCAGGAATCACTAATACCTCCACAAAGATCTGACTATTTTCTTTGGAGATGTCAGGTAATGATGAAGGACAGCAAATGGACCATGGCATATTTCTTCATGAAAATAATGTCAACCTTCAAGCCCAGTGACTCTGCTCCTAAAAATATGCAATATCCGCAGGTATTGGATCCAACCGGTAGTGCTACAGACAAAAAGGGAATCTTCTATAATCTTGGAGATTCCTATTCCATGATAGGAACCGTGAAAATTCTCTCTCATCTTACTCTGAATAGTCATAATTTTAACTCCAAATTTGATGTTTTTAAGATGTCTTTGTTTCACAGTTTAATGGGATGTGGTCTGGTCTCAGGCCACGGGCTGTCAAATTACAAAGGCTATGTTTCTTCTTCTTATCTCTCTGTCAAGCCTTCATCAACACCTTTATCCAACCCATCTAGGTCCCTTGATACAGCAACCATGCTCTCTATATATCAGCCACCCCACTGATGAAATGCTGTCCATGACCTTGCTGACAGTGCAATGCCTCATAATCCAGACTGCTAATAAAGACATTAATCAGTATTTACCCCAGCAATTTCCCTTTGGATTGCCACTAAAACCAGCTGCCATTTGTACCACTGAGCATCACTCTCCAAGCCCAATGGTACAGAAAAATTTTCACAATTTAGCATTTATTTTTGCACTCTTTTCTCCTATGTTTGACCATAAATTTGCCATGGGAGATTATCCTGTAGGTCTTGGTAACTTGAAGGTAAACAAATCCACTGCTCTGCTCTTCTCATTACAGAAGGCAATCAGTTATTAAGCAGTATGGTCTACTGAAATTTCAAATTTTCTGTTTTATTGGGGTATTTTGCTGGTTTCTGTTGGTTTGGGGGAAGGAGGGGTTGTGTTAAGAAAAAAGTGAGAATAGATGTCATAGATATCTGAGCACCTAACTATTCATTTGACATCAATCACAAAAACACACTGCAGTGACAATGAAAGCACAAGCAGTGATTTCTCCTGCCTGTTGATGACAATTAAAATATCAAATATACACAGCCCTGGTGAGAAGAGACTTTTAGTCTCTGCCTTAGAGCTGAAAGGGACACCATGATGTCCAGAATGATTTCCTATCACTTCAAATTCTGTGTTTCCAACCTTATATGATGGGTAGGTGACCCAAAACAAATGAGCAGCCTGGGTTGCAGTGCTAAGGAGTTCAGTGAACTATGGAGGGTTCATGAGATTTGCTTTGCATTTTCTTTTCAGTATTTCTGCTAAAGAAAGAGATCTTTATTGGGTGCTGAGCACTTAATATTAAATACTGTGTCTCTCTCATTTGAGAGAAAATAAAGGTATTTTTGGTTAGCACCCCTGCAATGTTCTGAGATTGGATTCTCCCTGAAGCCTGAACTTCTGTCTTCATGTGCCACTGTCTCAGGACCAGAAAGTTAACAGCACCAGGGCACAAATGCAAGAATTCAGCATCCATGCTGTTAAAAAAATAAAATAGCCCTTAGCTGGTTTTGGCCCAGAGCAGCCAGCAGCCTCCCAACTGGTTGGTTCCCCAGCATGATTTGGGAATCAGTTCAGACCAGAGACCTTTCCCACAAAGCACTGGATATTGGAGGGAAGTGAAAGGCTCGGCACAGCCTGGCTGTGCCAGCCAACCTCAAGGCTCCAGAACAGCTCTTGGAACTGGGTAGTTTTCTGGTAGTGATGCAAGAGTAAATGTTTTCCCAACCAAATCAAAAGTAAATGCAGCTTCTCCTCCATGTTGTAATTCAAATGTCTTCCTTCTTCCCTCTCCGAGGATGTGTAGGACTCCTCCACTGTCATTGAGAAGCTGGGACATTTTCCCCAGCATCTAGGTTTCTTAGTACCTGTCCTTAATGTTTCCTCTCTGTGTCAGACAGAGGCTGCTGCTGTCTTTGCAGGAATTCAGTACTAATAGCACTGTCTGGCAGGGAGTGACAAGCTCAGAGGATCAAAGACAAGAACATAAATCTAACAAGCTTCAGCTCAAAAACCATCTCCCCTTTCCCCACTGATAAGCATGCAAGACTGAAGAGAGGTGGGAGGATTTACTGGGAGCAGAAAAGTATATGAGGAATGAAGGAATGAGAGCTAATCACTTACTAATGAACTTAGGAAAGCAGGATGTTTCCCTAGGCATTAATATGCAGAGATCACTTCCCTCTTAAGGTGGTTGATTTGGCTGTATCTTCCCACTCTGGGGCAGGGAGATGCCATTGCTGTGACACTTGACAGGCTAAATCAGGTCACCTTCTTCCTTTCCCATGGGAACATTCCAGCCAGGTTCAGATGGTTTGCTCCTGGTTTCTCTTAGGTGTGATAAATGCAGTGTGGGAGCACTCTGGGTTCCTAAGACAAAGGATTTGCAAAACTTGCAAACACCTCCAGGAGCTGCAGAACCAAGGTACATTTCTTGCTCTCTCTCTGTTTTCTATCAAGACAGACTGCCTTTTCCACTGCCTTCCTTACTGGAGCTGGACAACCCTTGTACAGTGAACCACATGCATAGTCGCATTCACATACCAAAGCTCCTCTGTTGCTCTCATTGTCATAGGACCATGGAACAATTTAGGTTGGAAAAGACCTGCAAGATCATCATGCCCAACTGTTAACCCAGCACTTCCAAGTCCATCATTAAACCATGTCCTCCAGAACCACATCCTCACATCTTCTAAATACTCCCAGAAATGATGACCCCACCTGTCCCAATGCTTGACCACCCTTTCAGTAAAGAAATTTTTCCTAATATCCAATCTAAACTTCCCCTGGTGCAACCTGAGGCCATTTCCTCCCAACCCAAAGATGTCCTTCAGTCTCTTCTGCCTTTTCTCTGTTCTCCAGGCCTAGGATAATTTTTGTAGAATATGGCATCGATATTGGTGTTAATTAATGTATTGGAGACTTGTGCTTCAAGGTCAGTGCTTCAAGGGCTTGTGCTTCAAGGACTTGTGCTTCAAGATCAGTGCTTCAAGGGCTGATGAATTTTGAAAAGATACTTACACATAGCAAAGGACTTAAAATGTTTACTGGAGCCCTCCCCTGTTTTCATTTCTTTATCCCAGCTGGCTCTATATAAACTAATTTTTTTTTAGTTATGATGTCAGTTATGTCGGAAATCCTTGCTCAAACAGACAAGGTGATCCCAAATGAACTCTTTGCCTGGACTAGTCTAAATTAAAGCATGAAAGTCTTCTTTCCACACTTGAAGGCTTCTTTATCCCAAGGGAACTCAGCTATTTCAGCCCACAGAAGATGGTCCCTGTTAGTAACTGTAACATCATTGACATTGACCATTTCAAATATTTTGCTCATGCCTTTTTGTAGGCACTGGAACTGGCTGAAGGAGATTTTGGGGTTTTGGAAGGTGATTTTAATGAAAGATGAAGTAAATTTTGATCTCAGGTTCCACCTAACCACTGATTCCCTGTTACAGGGGAAAGAGGAAGACCAGATTACATATCAATGCTAAGCTCTACTTATTAAGTGAACCAAGTGAGGAACAGGCTGGAAAGTGTCTGGAAATGCCTGGCTTGAAAGGTCCACAGTATAGAAGTTTACATACCACTAAAATACATAGAAGTGAATTTCCTTAATATTGATAAAATATTGGTGATTTGAAGCCTATAGCACATTAATGTGAACAACCATGAAGTTCATCACTGCCAGTTGCAGATCTACATGAAGGCTGGGTCAGGAGTGGAAAAATAGGATTTTTAATCTTGCCTTAGAGGTGCAACTAACTGACTTTCTTTCTAAGAGAAAAAGCAATTATCTTTTTCTCCCTGCTACCAAAGCTGCTTCTGCCTTTCTGCCTTCCATCTCCTGTAATTAAAGCAGACACCCATAAAGTTTGATATTGATACTGAACACTGATGGCGTGATGGAAACTTTCTGGAAGAAGAACAAGTCTGAATGAGTGTCCTAGAATTTTACAATACCTTGTGTTGCAGCCTCCTAAAACTGTCACAAAAACATAAATCACTTGTTTTACAGGTAAATGACTACACGATAACCATGTGGTCTTATTTCACTAATGTCTTTGAACTTGAAAGTTGCAATGAAAAAGTTAAGGGTTATTAAGTGGTGTGAGGTAAGTAAAACATATCAATGGTACTTAGTACTGATGATCATTTGTTGCACTTTCCAAAAGAGAAAGAAAAATGGGGTTTTGTTTAATGGTGCACACAAATAATATACATATTATACATATACATATGATTTCAGTGAAGTTTTTTTCCCATACTAAGTTATAAGCCTTCTTGCTGGAAATGTTCTGTACAGATATAGAAAAATTCTTTCCTTTGCTTGATAAACTTGCATCAAGAAATGCAGCTACTAAAACAAAACCACTCAAAATAAAATAAAAAAAAACACAGTTTCATGAATATAAATTGCTTTTTAAATGCAAATTAATCATATTGAATGAAGATGAAATCCTCACATATGTGAGGTGAGCTTATATTTTCTGTTGCCTTTGGTCTGAATTTCAAGTTTTAGGTGAGCTTCCTTTCTCTTCATAGTTCATTACAGTCCAGACATGATGGGCTTTTATGGGTGTCTTCTGCACTTCCTCAGTCACTGCTCCTCCATGTGTCTGAATTACAAATTGAGGATATTTAGGAGGCTTGTTTTGTGCATATCTGTTTCATTATGCCAGACTGGGCAGCTGGTCACTTTGTAAAAAGACCAAAAGCAACACATTTTCTTTTATTCTTTTTTGGGGCCAATACCAAGTCATTGATATTTACGTATTTTTTCATTTTCATTGGGAGGGTGTTGTCCAATTTTTATACTTGGCATTGAAAGATTTGCGGTTAATTTTATAATTAATGTGATTTTTCAAGGATTATGTCTATGAAAAAAATAGATTTTAGAATTCTAGTGAAAACCAACCAATTCTAGGGGCTCTATATCCTCCCAGAAAGAAGTATTCAAGTGCCAGGATGTCATGTTCCATGCTGCTGTCCAGCCAAGATGGAAATCTCTCTATAGCTGTTATTTTCAGGCTCTCTCTATAATTATTGTATAGCAGTAGTAGCAGAAAAGGCCCTTTACTGTAAAGTCCTACACACAGGAGTAATAACAGAAAAATCCTTCTTGAAACATTTTTTGCATGGCATGAGTTAGGCAGTTTATCTATTATTGGTTGGGAACAAAATAAAACGATCCTGAAAAATATCCAAATCATATGTTAGAATAAGAAGTTTGGAAACAACATGCAGATACGGGCTGTTGTAGTCTAGAATTGACAAGGGGAAGAACTGGTTTCAAGGTGGTTAGAGTTTAAAGGAGAATGGAGACAGGAGCAACATGAATGGCATCCCTGTTCTTGGCAGGGAGGTCAGAACTAGGGGATATTTAAGGTCCCTTCCAACCCAAAACATTCTATGATTCTATGACTCTATATCCCTGATCTTTCCAGACAGAACTCTTCTGAAATGAGGAGTATTCCCCAAAGATCTTAAATTACTACAAGTTATGTCCTAGTTAAGCCAAAGTGGCTGAAGGGAATAAATAAATAGCGTCATATTCCTCTGAGGAAGACTTCCAATACATGTCCTCTGTGCTAAGCTTTCAGTTTAATGTCTGACTGTGTCCTCCCTTTTTCCAACACAACTCTTACAAACATTCAGAAGCATTCCCTGCATCTTACAACTTGTTTTCTAGAAGTTTCTTTCAATTTTAAAAATAATTTTCCTGCAATTGACTGGCTGGGTCACCTTCCACCCAAAATGCCATTTGTCCTAGGTCTTTCTATTTCCATGCCTGCACAATTTGGTGACGTTTTGTTCCATCTGTCCATCTGGTTAACACACCTGCCTTCTCTTCCTCCAGGAACAGAAGCTGATGACTGTAACAAATAGAAGTTTATAGTGAAAAACAAGACAGTCTTGTTCCTTCATCACACATGCTATTTTTAAAGGTAAACATAAATGAAGTTCTAAGTCACATTTTCATTTCAGCAGTAATGGTTCCCTGAAGATTTTCAGGGAGTGAAAGTCAAAAGGAAGATATAGAGAAGCACATGTATTGTTTGAGCAGTCTGAAACATCACAGCCTGTAAAAGAATGGGATCAGTTCTTTCGTTTTTAGACCACATTGCTCAAT
>NW_008668533.1:97896-110447 GCF_000695815.1 Acanthisitta chloris
TCCGAACTATTACAGTACACATTTTACTGATTGTTAAGGAGGGTTAAGATTTTTTCAGCATAAAAAAAGCATTCAGTTTTGACTGGAAAAGAAGACAAAAGTGCAACAAATCTATGCTATATGCTGTTGGATTTGTCATTTAACATAATGAGGAAAGGCATCACTCCCAAACTGCACTGCAAGAAGATTCACAGTATATATTCTTTGTAGACAACATGCAAATGAATTTTTTGTGTGTCTGAGAGAAACAGAGAGAACAGGGAGAGCAGAAGTGATTTGTGTTTTTCCTTAGCAGCATTTCACAGCAGATTATTTTATTAGCCCACAACTCATGATTGCTGGCACTTTACTTTCCCAAAATTTACTAAGCAGAGTTGACAAACGTGATTGTCCCAGTATCAGTACTTTGCCTGAGCACCTCTGGAGTTAGTGAAAACATCGATGTGCACAGAGGAAAATGTAAGATGTGTCTTACACACAAAAGGGATCTGTGACATGTCCATCCCCTTCTTACCAGCCTTTTAATGACAGTTATTTTTCATACATGTAGAAACAGTTCAGAACAAAAAATACCTGCAGGAGACTTCTGCAATTCTGGTTGAGTCCACTGAACTGGTCAATGACTGATCACTCTCTCTGCAGTGAATCAGGCATCTGATACAGACTCTCAGACTAGGAAGGAGCAACATCAAGTAATCCAAGTAGTTCTCACTAGCACAGGAGAAGCTGGGATGGCTGCAGAATTTTTTTGAGAGAGCAGATGTCATTATGCATAAGCCTTACAAAACCTGGATAGAAAAAGAAAGGAAATATTAAACCTGATTCTTACTACAGAATGGTTTTGAACTTGCCTGTCAGTAAAAGTTTGCCTCAAGTTTCTGCCAGTAGATTAGCCTGAAGTTCAGAAGACGTGGATTCCCCTGACCTCATTTGGGTATCTAAAGGCTGGCTGTCTAGATAGAGGATTTAGATCTTGCTGCTCTTAATGAAAATAAAGGAGAGGAGGCTAATTTTTCCTACTCTGAAATACATGATTGCAAGATTAATTGCTTTCTGATGTCCAGCAAGCCAATCTTCCTGAAGGATCTTCAGCAAGACATTGCACCTGCTTAAGCAGCTGGTGCCAAAGCATGTCAGACAGGATTTCCCTCTAGAAGCCTTCAAACGCTGCTCATGCAAGACACTGGCTACTCAATAAATGGAGATATTTACTTCCAGCAGAACTGTTTCACCATTAGTCTAAAATTTAGGTTCAGCCTGACAGCCTCAGTTCCCTAGAGAATTTTTGGTCAGTTTTCAGTCTTGCAGAAGTGAGGAACCCAACATAAGACAATTAAGAAGACCTAACCAAGTACCTCCCAGGTATTTACTCTAGGATAGGGTACACCCAGGTTTACAGAAAACACGTTAAGAATATTTCTGACAATTTCTCACACCTAGAATGAAAACACAGAAGAACCTAACCTTGATACTGCAGATATGGGGGTGATAAATTAGAGGAACAAACATGGCACTGTTTGCTGTTACTGAACAGGAAGGGCTGGAGCCCTGATTCCACAGTGAGGTGCTACAGCTCACAGAACTGCCTGTAGCTGGTGAGCTGTCTGAGGAAGAAAGAAATATATGAACAGACAAAAAAAAATACCATTGCAATGTTATCAGGCCAACACTAATAGTTTGATGATCCCTCCAGTTAACACCCTGCAGCATAGGTAGCTGCTGTCCCTTGGGTAGGATTGACAGTCATGTTCTGCCCTGTGTGCAGCTGGATAACACTCTGCAAGACTGAGCAATGAGATAAGTGTTTGCTGGTCTCTGCTTGGAGGCATCTTCTCCCTGGAGCCAGATTCTGCTCACATGTAGGTGAACCATAAAGTTTACCCACACTGCTCTGGGAACACGATCAGACCTCTTACGTTATGTACTTAATGCTCTCCCAATTGTTGCTCATGAAAGATGATAGCACGCACTACCAAAAGAGCCCTTCATCAAGAGTAACGAACAGTACCAAGGGAAAGAAAATAGTTGTTGAATTGAAATGCCCATTGTCCAAAAGCTGTAAAATTCATCTATAGGATCACATTCAGCAATTGCTTTGCAATTACTGCAAGCTCTGAAGAGACAAATCTTTGTCCTTAGTTTTTGTCATCCCAAGAGTCAAAGAAGCTTAGAAATATAAGCTGGAAAAGACCTCAATAGGTGATCCAATGTATCACCCAGAGTCTTTGTTATTCAAACACATAAAGGGTAGCTTCTCTACAATTACTCAACGGGAATTACAGTTAAAAAAAAAAAAAAAAAGGCACATTCTTTACTATTGAGACTAAATAACTGGAAAGAACCAGTAAAACATTTTGTGCTGCTATTTTGGCAGTAACTAACAAATCAAAGACTGTGCTATTCTCTGAGCTCCTCTAAGATTTACAGCAAAATATATCCCCATCTTCATTTTGCACCATGAAGTACAGTGAAATTGCTATAACACTTTGCAGTAAATCTCAGAGAGCCTTTCCATAAATCAGGTAAACACTTTCTCTGCCCTACCAGGACTGTGGCTTGGTGTCAAGCTGGTGAGGGTCTGGTGCAGACAATATCAATGCAAGTTACCATTGCACTGTCCACATTCAGAAAATGGCAGAATCATAGAATGGAGTCATAGAATCATAAAGACTGGGAAAGACTTCCAAGATCATCAAGTCCAACCTTTGGTCGAATACCATCATGCCCACTAACCATATCATGAAGTGCTACATCTCCTCATTTTTTGAATACTTCCAGGGACAGTGATTTCATCCCTTCCCTGGGAAGCTGTTTCAATGCTTAACCACTCTTTCAGTGAAGAAATTTTTCCTGATATCCAACCTGAACCTCCCCCATGCAACTTGAGGCCATAATCATTCTAACCCAGACATGCAGTCTGGACAGGAGGTGGTGCAGCATTTCTCTTAACAGCAACTAAGACATGTATGTATGATCACATAAGTTCTTATGCAAAAACCAAAACCAGTCAGAAATACTCTTCATGTCTGATCCATCACCATGTTGCCAGAGTTGACCTGTAGTGAGGTAGATAGCAACTATATCAAAAGGGAATTTTAGGTGTTTCCAGTGAAGACACATACCTGTATGTCCCTCCACCCCTAAACAGACAGCAGAGTACAAAATACTTACAGCAAGTACCCCAGGGCAACACACAAGCTCCAGCAAAGCCCACTGGCTTAGGGTGATTTATTTTTTTTGTTATGGGGTTACTTTTTTCTTTGGGTTCAATTTTTTAACAACTTAAACAAAATTATCACTTGCATGACTGAATGATCACTTGCTCCTTTCGCCGGGTCACCTCTGAGGGAGACATTGTAATCAGGTTTTATCTGATACCATCAGAGCAGATGAGCTAGCTTACTGTACATATTGTAAAGGAAAGCTGCTAATAAAGGTGTCTGACCTTGGGGACAAAGTGGCTGAGATCCACAGCAGAGGGCAAAGTAACACTGGCAGAGAAGGTCCATTGCATGATAAGCTAGATGTGACAGCAGGCTAACAGAAAAATTAATTAGTGGCAGCTGAATTCTTATATGTGACCCAGTTTCAGGAAAAAAAGTTGAAAGCATTTTCTTTAAACAGATTTCAACATCATCAGCTTCCTTGGCACTTTTGGATCGTTTGTGAAAAATGAGACACCAGATGCAGGGGATGGTAACATGTCCCCAGTTCTCTGTCAGTTTTAATCCAAACCACTGCAGGATACACCCCAAAGCCCCATATTTTATAAATACCAGAAAATATGCATTTGCTGGTGGAAAGGTCATTTTTAATAGCAGTGTGATAAATATGAACTGCTATGCTGAAAAATTATCCATGGAGGGATTTGATAGTGCAAGGTTTCATTTAACTGGGGTCTCTTGCTTCACAGTACAGCCCAGCCCATCAAAGTGCACCTCCAGATCATCAAATCAAGACAAGTAAATATCAGACATGGTCTACCTAAGAAATTTAAAACTCTTTAATTGTTTCACACTCAAAAGGAAAACAGATTCCAGCAATGCAAGACGTATAAATGAAACCCAGTTCTCTACACGGTTCACATTTAATTATGGTGAAAGATCAAGTCTTACATTTTTGCCAAAATAAGAAGAATCAGAAAACCCAAGGTGCAACAGGAGATACCAAGAAACATAAGTACAGTGTAATTCAGTGATTCATGTCATTCTTGGAACTGGAATTTTATTGCATGCTGCAACTTGACCTAAAATACAGTTGCATGTCCTGCCTATTTATTACTTCTTTTTCATAAACAAGTGAATTTCAGTGATAAGGAAAGATTCTGTATTTTTAGTGCTGGAAGCTGAAATATTCTACCTATCTAGAGTTGAAGTAAACCTGGGAAAAAGAAATGTGATTGTGCAAATCTCATTCATTGCTTATAAAGCCTTAATTTGCTGCAGTTTCTATAACAGAATAATTTTCTAAGCTCACTCTTCTTTGCTAAAAGACTTGTAGAAGTTCTATCATTCTTATATGAGCAGCTTCATCCAATTTTGAAGGAATAAAACACTTGGAAAAAAATGCTTTGTAAAATAAATGCATAAAACAACTGAAATAAAATGGCAAATAACACAAGGATGTTGTTGATTTGTTGTTGGAAATTATCACCTTGTATTCTGTGGACACAGGCTGGAAGCCTCTGACTGCATAATATCAGAGCTGAACAGGGAAGGACAATTCTGCTTTGCATAAACTATTGATTCTCCACTATTTGGATTAATTTTGCAGCATACAAAAGAGGCTTTTTGCACTGTTTCATGAAGACAAAGGGAGATTTGCACTTGCAGATATACTGGTTCGCTGATCCTGGCGCAAAACATTCACAGACCTCACACTCCTTTTGGCAATACCTGGTCACAAGTGGGGACTTCAGGTGGGTTTTCTCTCAGCATTTTTGGCCCCCATGAAGCTATGAGTTTTGCTTTCTTTATTCTTACCTAAAGTTACATCTCACTTAAGAGAAACCTTTCCAGGTGAACTTTTTGAGTACATTTCTGCACATACATACTAAATTTTGGTATAGGTGTCGATTTATGGACACTTTTCAACAGCAAATCTCATGCTAAAAAATAAATAAATTCTATCCAGCTCTGTATGCTGTAATGAACAGTTTAATTTCCTAGAGGATTGCTATGCACTGGTGTTTCTATTTCTACAGTATTTAGCAGAACCAAGACAGATTCAAAATGCTCACAAACCCCTTAAGAGTCAATTCATCTCAGTGTTGGGAGTGTGCTGTCCACCTCAACCAATCAGTATAAAACAGCTAGACCAGCCTTCACTGCTCATCTACCTTCACCCTTTTCAGTTTTCACAGCTGAATTGTTTCACCAGATACAGACATGGACATCTGAATCATGGCATACCCATACTCAGCATGTTTGTCCAGTGCTGCTTCCTACTCCTTCAGGCATGGAAATCATGTTCAGTGTTACTTTTGAGCAGGATTGTTCTGGTTCACCCTGTGTGAGAGTAGTTTGTCTTTTAACAAGAGACCTACTGAAACCACTGCTGGATGAGGCTGGAGTGAACTGATTGATGTTTTTAGCCTTAAGGTTACCCTGATCTAGTGGGTGGCATCCCTGTCCATAGTGGGAGGGTGTTTGATCTAGATGATCTTTAAGGTCCCTTCCAATCCAAACTATGCTGTGATTCTATGAAAAAGGGCTCTCTGCTTTCTTCCACCACAGAAAGGATGCCCAGCTCTTCTCATAAGCAGATGGTATAAAGGACACAAGTTGCAGCAGGAGAATTTCTAACTTTATAAAAGGAAAATAAATTCTAAGTGATTAAGCACTAGGACAAGTGCCCAGAGAGATTGAGAAATTTTGGTCCTTGGAGATATTCAAAACTTGAAAGGAAGCAAATCCTTGAGCAAGCTAACTTCAAAGTTAAACCTGCTCTCAGCAGAGGGTTGAACTGGAGACCTGCAGAGCTCCCTTCTGGACCAAGTTATTCTGTGAATATATTCATTATTCTCTTCCATATCCCAGAATTCAATGACAACCCCAAATAGTGGCCCTGATCAAAGAGGGGTGCATTTAGCTCTCAGCCAAGGTCATGAGGAAATAAACACTCATAGGATGCTGCTTGTATCCTGCAGCTTCAACCAGAGATGATCTTCATGCTCATGCAACCTATCACTTCTGTGCCATGAATGACAGTACAGGCCATAGCAGCAAGATCCGGGTACAATTTCAACCCCCCTGCAGCAATTTTTAAGGAGATGAAATGTAAGTGTATTACTCTTCACTTACACAAACACTGCAACCCATACAGATGAGGTTATCCAAGGAAAGTGCAATATATTTCAGTATATTTTAAGATTTCCCCAGTACACCCTCCCATAACCTAACTATTTGCAACTCAGTCTCATTCCTAAGCCAAAGATGACTTATTTTTATTTCATTCTTTCAATAGTATAATTTTCAATTAGTTGCCTGGACATTTTTTTAGCTAATGCACATTTTAATATCTACGGCAACTTGTGTTAAATCATCCAGTGAAAGATGTTGAATAAATAAAACATAGAATAACACATCACATCACAGAAATAGGTCTTGGTTTTGTTGAGCATTTCAGGGAAAAATTCTCATCTACCACAAGCACAACAGCTCCATCAATACTTAAAAGCGTTTAGACTTTTGATCAACGCACATGATTTTTTTAAAGTTTAGTTAAAAAAAAGTGCCAATTAATTTCATTTCACCCAGAAGAAAGTGAAATCAAACCAATGAAAATTAACACTGTAGTATAACTGCTCCAGTTTTCTAACCACTCTGGCACAGCTGTGTCTGTCTGGAAAATGTCAGATTGGTCTGAAAACCCCAGGCAGGAAGAGTGCTCAGCTTGTCTTGATCCACATGACTGCACAGTAGGTTTCATAATGAAGGCTGAAAATCTTGAACACAACCCAGGAAGAAAAATAGATCTGGAAGCCCTGGAACAAGTAGCATTGACCCAGCACACATTTTCTGTTACTTTCTGCTAACTTTTCTATTAACTTTTTTTTTTCACTTACTATCTTCTTCTTTATTCACAACTTGGGGTTTCAGGTCAGTTTGAAGAGAAATTGATAGCACACAGCTCTCATGAGGCCCTCAGTTTTGCACATACAACACTTCTTCATCACGGAGGAATGGTAAGGGTTGAGGGTGAAGCATCAAGCTGAAGTATGATGGTTAACATAATTTTGTCACTAATGTCATTTCTCAAAATGTTAGTGCAGCAGAAAATCCAGCTCTGAGAGACAACCAGGCAGTAAGTGGGAAGCTGCTGATGGCCGAAGTGTTTTTAACCTGGCTTTTCTATCAACCCTGTATTCAATAATGCAGGACAGCACCTTGATCCTCTCAGGGTACCAGCCAGGATCTCTTCCCTGGAGGTCTACATATGGGACCTTGCTGGAAACAGGAAGCAATGATTGTCCTAAAATGTCTTTTGCACTATCACACTCCTCCAACACCTCACTTCCAGTTTCACCATCACCTCCTCCATGAGTTTATGCAACAACTTCAAACACCTATTGCATCTCAAATCCTGTGTTTAGTTCTGGACCCCTCACCAAGTGGGACCTGTCACCAAGACAGACATTGAGGGGCTAGAGCACATTCAGAAAAGGACATGAGAGCTGCAGAAGGGTTTAGAGCACAAGTCTGATGAGGAGTGGCTGAGGGTGTTCAGTCTGGGGAAAAGCAGACTCAGGAAGGAACTCATAGATCTCTACAACTACTAGAAAGGAGGTTATAACCAGACTGGTGTTGGTCTATTCTCCCAGGTAACAAGGGACAGAACAAGAGGAAATAGATTCCAGTTGTTCTAGGGGAGGTTTAGATTGCATATTAGGGAAAATTTTTTTCATCAAAAGGGTTGTCAAGCATTGGAACAAACTACCCAGAGAAGTGGTGGAATCACCATTCCTAGAAATGTTCAAAAAGATGTGAATGTGGCACCTGGAGACATGGTTTAGGAGTGAACACAGCAATACTGGGTTAATGGTTGGACTTGATGATCTTTAAGGTCTTTTCCAACCTAAAAAATTCTATCATAGAATCATTAAGGTTGGAAGACACCTTTAAGATCATAAAGTCCAACCGTTAACTAAAATTCTGTGATTCCATGATCTCTGCCTCACTCTGCTTGGCTAACAAATTTGTCTAACAGTCAATACTGTGGATGCCATTTCTAGCTCAGGATCATCACCTAAGCACAGGCTGCCTGGTCTGACTGTCTTTGCTGTTTTGCAGATGTGGCTGTTAAGTGCACTCTGATGATTGCCAAAGCCCCCATCACCTTGATACACCTATTACTTCTATTGCAGGCAAGTAATGTTGGGTACCACACTGATCAGAAGACTCTATGGGTTAAACAAGGCATAAAAATTCGTGAGTCAGCTGTTGCTGGTGGTCCAGCACATATTTTCTCCCTCTTCAGTAATATCCATTATTGATTTTGGCTCAGATTTCATTCTGAAAAGTATGAAATATTGGTGAGATTTGCTTCTTATTAGAACTCAGCTACTGTTATAGTACTTTTTGAAATTTAATATCCTTTCTAAGTTTTCTCTTTTCTATTGTTATTTTTTAAGGATTTGATCTCATTTCTGATGGATTTTCTTTCTTGTCAGTGCATAGTTCTGATTGATCTGCCAAGTCAGACATTGAAAACCATCAAAACTGAGGACACTTTAAAATAAAATAATGAGATCATATTGATCACAAATATTCAAAGCCTGAAAAGACTGGACTGTTAAAAAATTGAGTGTTACAAAACTGTTAAGTGAAAATATGTTTCTACCAAATTGAAATTAATTACAAAGCTGCAGCTTCTCTTTGGAAGCTGCCAGTCATTTTCACAATGTGAAGTAGCACACAGGCACTTCCCAAAAAAAGAAAAAGAAATATTTTTTCCTTCATAGTTCTGTTAGTCATAAATGAATTTCATACATTGCTCAGGTGCAATTTGATAAATCTGCTATTGCAGCAGTGAGCTGCTGAAGCAGTAGGAGCAGTGAGGTGCAATGGGCAATGTTCTACAGCACCTAAGATTTTTCAAAGGCTTTTTGGCTAAACACAGATTTTTGCAAAGCATTAGCATGCAATTAATCCCACCAAAGTCAGCAGAACAATATCTTTTTCTGCAATTAAAGAAAGGATTGTAAAGCAGCAAAACCCTGCAGAAAGAGGAAATTATTTCAGTTTGGTGGGTGCTTTCAAAAACAAAGCAGATATATGAAAACGATCACTCTGGAGTTGAGCACATTGTTGCATTTTCCCAAGCCTACGGGTCATTTAGACAACCCTGCACTGCTATTAGTAGATTAGTAAAAATCTCACCTCTCACTAACACACCAAGACTATCATAACTTCACAAACATAATTGTCACCAAAGTCTTTCGCCTGAGTTAGCTAAAAGGTTTATAAAAGTTCAAAAAATATCTTGCCTCCATCAGACACTGGCACAGGTTGCCCAGAGGAGCTGTGGTTGCCCCATACCTGGAGGCTTAGGTGTTTATCAAGGCTTGGAACAAAACCCCATCCCCCGGGTTGGATGGTGCTTTGAGCAACCTGGTCTGGTAGAAGGTGTGCCCACTCACAATAGGGAGGTTGGAAGTAGATGACCTCCAAGGTCTCTACCAACTCAAACCTTTCTATGATTCTATCAATTGAGCACATGGTAACAGTCTAACCAACCTGTTGAAGGTGGCCCAGCTGTGTTGCACCTGTGTTGTCCCCTAATTGCACTTTCAGGAGAAATGCAAGGGATGCTGCCAGAGCTCAGGCTTTTTCAGTGTGTGTAAAAGACACCTCGAAATTATGTATTTTGTCCATTAATTGATGCCCTCAAGGCCTTCAGAAAGAGACTAAATCTGTCATGACACAGATATTGTATTAGTAAGACACTGACAGAGGAACTGTTTATGCTCTGAGTATGGAAATCAGTGTGGCTGGAGACAGTGTGGGCAGGACACAGCAAAGTGTCCAAATGGGATCCTTCAGGGAACTTGTGAACCTGAGATTAAATGTGGGTTGCAGGAGAAGGGAGTAAAGTAATAATGAAGATGAATTATCTCCGGTAATTGGAAGTTATGAAGGACGAATGAGTCTGTATTGAATAAGTGTGAATAGTGCTTTTTTGTTTGACTAAAATCACCCTCCTTTTTAACCATGAGAGAACAGGTAGGATGACTACACTGAGTCAAACATGCACACAGAAAATAGGGTATTTCAAGCACAGCACAGATCTATGCACAAGAAGGTCTGATAATTGATGAATATTCATTTTTCATTAGAATTAAAAAATGCCGATGCTTTTGAAAACTTTAGCAGCTGGGCGAAGCCAGAGGCATCCCTCTATATTAAATGGACGATTTCCTCCTGGAAGCAGGAATCAACAAAGACAAAATTATCATGAAAGAGCTGAAGCTGGAAGCATGGCACACTTCAGTCATAAAGCTCAGACTTCAAGGACCACTGAGTCTCCTAGCACCTTTCAGGATCACACCCTTCGTGTTTGCCTGGAGGCTGCAATTCATGCAGGGTTTTGAAAGAGAGAGATGTGTACACTTGGTTAGACTTCTTGGAAAAAGAGAGTGGTCTAGAAGCACTTCAAACAGGAGGCAAATATACAATGGTGGTCTTGTTCTCTTAGTGGTGGCTGACCTTGGCTGTCTGTGAAGGGCAGACACAACTGTCCCTCAGTACCCATAGTGCCCTGAAAGCCACAGGCACTGGTACGTCCTTGCAAGGCTGTCACATGTGCAGGTATACCTCATCTCCATGCCTAATTTTGTTCTCAAATCATTTTATTTCAGACAGATATGTGGTTTGGGTACTGACAGCCACCTGTTTGCTCTTGCCCACCAGCACAGGTGTCTCTCTACCACTGAAGCTTCTACTGATTTCACTCTACTGTTTTCAGTTTTCTCTCTTTCTGCCATGAAGTAGTTCTGCTATGTGAACACATGTAAAACCTTGGTTACTAAAGAAAGTCACAGGAGACTTGGAGTCTTATGTCCACAGACCATGCACTAAGATTATCCTTTCCATTGCTGTCCCATGTAGTAGCTTTCTTAGGGAAGTACACTCACTACTCAGTATTTCTCTGTCGCTTTCCCTTTACATTTATTTGAGAGCCAAAACTAATGAGGTTCTACTGTCATCTCTTTGAGCTGTAAGGAGTAATAGTCTTTTGGGAGAATTGTTTGATGAAGAGTGCCCTTGCCTATGTTATCTGGTTTAGAAAAAGGGAAAAAAATTGATTTTCACACAAGCTGTAATTATGTGGCAGAACTCATTGGCTCTTCTGTGTCCCCAGATCCACCAGCCACCTAAACCAGGTAGAGTTTAAGTAAGCAGAGGTGTACAGAAGAGGTGTTTCTGCAGGCGTATACTCCCAGAAAAATATCTGAGCCATTATGGTCATTTCTAATAAGAGAACTGAAGAGCTAGTACCAAGAGTTTTCATTGCTTGATATCCTTAAAGACACTATTGATTATGATACTTGAATACGATTCTTAATTAATTATATAAGACTGTGATTTCTTAATACACTGAGATTCAGAAGAATTAAAGAATTAAAATTTATAGGACGATGACCATGCGTTCTCAAAGGACCATCAGCAGCTCTAGATCAGGGCAGCTGTGGTTTTGTCTAGCCAGTTCTTGAAAACCTCCAAGGATGGGGGTGTCAACACCTGTCTGAGTGTGATGTCCCAGTGTTGCTCCGCCCTCTTGGAGAAATCCCTCTTTGAAATCCCTCCATCATCAATGGAGAGAGTCTCAACAATTTTCACTTTGAAGGTCTGCAACATAGAGAAAGGCTGATGAATGTAGCATCATCATGCCCCTCTGAAATGCCCTTAACTTAGACATTTATTTTTTAGTACTTAGGAAAAAATCTGTTCCTTACTCTCTTCTGTTCCTTACTCCCATGCTCCTCTGTGAAATGTCAATAACAGCTCACCGAAATCTCACCAACAGTTGTATCATCAGAGCTAATGCAGGTTATGTGCAGGGAAAGTCCTGACTCACCTCTCTGCATCACAGTTCAGAGGTTTCTAATCTGAATAGAGAGAGTACAGCCCAATACAGCCTGAACTCAAGAAAATTACTCTTGAATAATTCATTTTTTCATAAGGAAAGTTTCTGAGATGTTTTTAATCTTCTAGTATGCCCTGACATTTCTTCTGATTTATGTTTTGCTTTTCATGAAGAAATTAATAATATGAACATCAGAACAATTCATAATTGAATCCCCCAGACTCATATAAAATTTTGAATGGAATTCAGTGGAAAGATATCACATGTATAAATTCACAGTGTTCATTGATAATTGGGTTCGCAACTTGAAAAAAACAAAACAACAAACCCTTCACTGGGACACGTGGGTTTGGAGATAAAATAGAAACTATTTTAATTCATTGTCATCTATATTTGATATGGTCTAGAGTAATACCAATCTGGAATGTAAAATTAAACATTGATCTCTGGTCATTCAGCCCTCA
>NW_008668533.1:110476-134730 GCF_000695815.1 Acanthisitta chloris
TGAGCAAACCTGTGCTGAAAACTTAACAATTTTCACCATCCCTTTCAACCTCTGTGGGGAAGAGAAAAGAATCAATGTCCAGAATGGAAGAATAATTTTTATTATTTGAAAAAGCAATTTAATGGAAAGTTTTAGGAAAAAAGTGTTGTGGATTTTTTATTTCCTCCCAGAGAGGAAAAGGGAGGACAGAGGGATGGGGGCCATCAGTTTGCTGTTCTATTTGTGTAGGCACAGATATAAACATACATGTTTGTATACACATATTCTATGTCTTACAACTTTTTGTTGAGAAAGTTCATTCATCCTTCAGCTATGACAGGGAAATCAGTTTAGTATCAGGTTTGCAAATGTTACCATTTCTTTGAAAAGCACTCACTTTTTTCTAAAGTTTTAAAACTGCAAAATTTCTTCATGGTATATGCTTTATGAAAATTCCTAAGAGACCAGCACATTAATTATGTATCCAGTTCATTTGCACAGAGCATGGCCAGCCTGAGCAGTATTGGGCATGCTTTGAGGTCTTCACTCCTTCTGGCCATTGTGGGGACCAGGATGAAACCTGTAACCATACTTCTATGCTGAGAGAAATAATTTTGGAAGGAAGAGAAAGGCCTGGATCTACAAGCAGGTTTTGAGATGAAGAAAAAGGGGATCTTGCTCCTTTGGATGTACTGAAAGGAGGAAGAGGTGAGCTACTGGATTGCAGTCATCACAGGCAATGTCCACAGAAGGTCTTGACCTCTTTCTTCCGCCCTCACCCTCAGCCCACATGGAGGGCAAGGCAGTGCATGGAACAGGGATGGCCATCTGGACCCAGCAGGTGCGACTTACTGGGGGTTCCTATCTGCTAGTCTGCAAGTACGTGTTGATTGGCACCAGCACACTCCTGTGTGTTACTTGTATGCACCTGTGTGACATGGTGAAAGGAAGGAGTGGGGAGAAGTGTCACAGAAAGACAGGAGCTGGACAGTTAGGTGCAGGCCTATTGGAGCAAGCCAGGCAGAATTGCAACTCCCAAATGGACCTATAAACAGCCAGTGAACTCAGAGATTTGAGAACTCCTTTTGAGATTATTTATAAAGTATGTATTTACTGTGGGCCACATCCTGGGGTCATACTGTAAAAACACATTTAGCTACTTTGAGCTCAAAAAATTATGCTGATTTGCATTTAAATTAATAATGAATAAGAATATTGATCTGTCTCCATCACTACTTATTGTTCAGCTTCATAATAAATAAGGAAAGGATCATATCAGCCTACCCTCACAGTCAAAAGCTCTTAGGCTATAGACCAAGCAAGTCATGCCCCCCATGTAACCAAATAAAATGTACATGTGGAACTACAGACCATTTATTTCCACACATGGACACACAAGAGAAGCAAATTAAAATTTTATGGACAGTCTTAACCTTCACAATTTTGAAGTTTTGGTTTCCTACTGAGTGTTCCTTGAACACAGTTGTTTGAGCATGAATTTGCTCACATTTTATTTCCAGGCCTGACTAGATAAGATTGCAGGATGCGTATGCAATGTCTAGAAACTAGATGATGATGATGATGATGATGATGATAATAATAATAATAATAATAACAACAACAACAACAATAACAACAACAATTGTATTGTCTCCATAGAAGAAGAGCAGTCAGTGATAGTTGTTTTCATTTTCCAGATGCTCCATTAATTCTCTGCTGCACTAAGTGGGTTGGCATCATCAGTCACCCATTAGAACCAACGTGAAGCTCTAGTCACCAGAACACAGTGTGATGGCTGGAATGACTTAGTTCAAGTGTGTGTGTAAAACTTCACTCCTAAGAAAGCATATATTTAGACATCAAGTTTGGCATGACAAGTAGGTGTGATTTAGGGGTTACATTAGCTGAAGAAGTGTATTGTGAAGTTTTAGTTGGCTTTTTTTTCTTGTGCTGCTGACTGGAAATATCTAAACACACATTAGAGATCAGGCAGGATTTGAAATATTGTTCAGTTTTCAGAAAAGCTTAAACTGCCTTGCACATCCAGTGATTTGGTGTTTTCACATCAACAGAGGTGTAGCAGTAACAGCAGCTGTATGACCAGCTGGTTTGGCTCAGTGGGCAGGGGTCCAGGTCCAGAGCCCCTCAACCTCCCCGCAAGCCATGTAGGGGTGCATGCAGTGGATCACACCAGTGCACAGCAGAGCAGCAGGCAGCTAGACCTGCAAAATGCATGTTTTAGCCAGGAGGGAAAGGAAACTGCTGCAGCTCCTCAGCATGACCAGCTCAAACCTTCTTCAAAGAGTTCTTCAGGTGTCTTTACACCACCCTGTCTTTTGTGGGCATCTTCAATCAGGGTTTCGAGTACTACCTGGAAAGTAGTTAGTCCGTGCAGCTTTTGTCTAGTGCTCTATCTTGGTGTGAGCAATCTCCACTTCTCAGCTAAATAACCGCAGCCTAAGAGTTCCCATTTTACAGATTTTCCCTGTTTAGTTGGATATTCTTTTCTTGCCTTCCACCCTGACTCAGGAATAGCAAAAGTCACCTCTTCTGCATTTGAGAATACCTGGGCAGAAGAACTCCATATTTTACATAAACCTGACTTATGGCTATCAAGTGCAAGAAAGGGCAGTTCAGACTTCAGGCTAAGTTGGTACTTACCTTTTCTACTGAGAATAGAAAGAACAACAAATGCACTTAGGCAATGTGAGATGTGATGCAGACTTGTCAATATGTACTTGCCTGCTGGGAGAGGGGACAACACCTGCAGCCTAGACTGACCACACATTTAATGACAAATGATGGAGTTACTCAATTAATTTTCTTTTTTCTTCTCAGAAATTGTTAAGGGGGAAAATAAATACAAAAATTAAAATCCCCTATGCACATTTTTTATTTGGCTTTGTCCAAAAAATTGTTGGTTTTGGCAGAGTGGCTGACGGTATTCAAAATTCACATGGCATTGCTAAGAGGACACAGGTGAGGTGAGCCGTTGCATTGGAAAGGACTAGGATCTGTCCTTGGGTGATTTCAGTGAAGTCACCTCATTGCTCTTCACCTCAGTTTTCTCTGTTGTTGAAGGGGATGCCTCAAGGCTGACCTGTGTATTGCACTTTGAAGTACTGTTGCAGTTCAATCTCCTCTTTCTTCGTCATGTCACGAGCCCAGATTTCTCATATTACAAGTGAGAAGGTCTGAGAAGATCACCAAAGAAATTTCTTTCAGGAAATCTAAGTTTTCCCATAAGAAAATCTTCTACTCATGAGAAAATAGTACTCTACCCTTGAATGCTTTAAACCCTTTTTTAGAATGATCAGAGAAAACTTTAAGGCCTTGGGAGTGTACAACTGTCCTCATCACTTTTATTTATGGACATTAAAAAGTTCAGGTCATAAAGGGTGATGGTGAGAAGACTGTTATTATTTCCCTTTTATTCTTCAGAACAAACCAATCTGAGCTGAGAGGCATACAGTGACACTGGAAAGATGTCATGTAATGGAAATATGTCACCAAAAGATGATGAATACATGCAATTAACTGCAGGAATACGCACACAAGATTATGTAAATCTACAGATAAAGGCATAGAATGCTCAGGTTCAAATGCACCCTTCTGTCTAGCCTCACCCTGTGCTATTTCCAATGTCTTAAGGGTGACGAATGAAAAATTACAAATGTGCTCAGAATATAAAAAAGAGCTCCCTTTAGAGTATAGTGTTATTTCTTACTGTTAAAAGCCTGCATCTGAAATCCCCATATTTTCAGAAAATGGGCTTAGTGCTTAACTTTATCCACATGCTTAAGATGTACCAAATATTTCATACCTAAATATTTTGTTAGATGGTACCCAAGAGAAGTCTGGTCTGTCTGAAGGGCAACCAGACCTTTTCAGTATATCCCTGCTCTGAGAGAGAAATCTCTATTCTCATCCCATTACAATGACTGTGTAAACCTAACAATGTGCCTTCCTCACATGTGGCACATCCATCCAGTTGACAAATGATAAAAATATCAACAGATGAACCCTGATGCCATGCTCAGCAATGAAAGAGACCTGTAGTGTTCGATTAGCCAACCTGTATCCTCAGCCTGAGCAAAACTGTGTTTTGCAAGATCCTTGACACCATTTTTCCCAGTTTGGTTTACTTAAGATCAGGATAACTTTAGCCTTTCTAAGATGATGCTTGCTAATCTGAAATCAATAGAACATCCTACTGAAGACTGATGGCATTTCTGTGCAAGTGTCACCGTTATATTTTCTTTTAAGCATTAGAAAAATGAGCTGTCCGCAAACAAAATATGGAGAAATGGAGGCATGTTTCAAGCTATGAACACAAGTCAGGACAAAGTTACTGGAAGCTCTGAGTGTAAACAACAGTTTCAGCACTGACTTACCAGAGGTGGGAGTATGGGACTTGTGCTGTAAGAGCCAGCAGTGACAGCACTCAGAAAAGAGTTCCCTTGGAAGTCAAAGGGACTCCTGTTGCTACTCCCTGAGTGTGAATCAATCTGAATTAGTTCCAGTAATATAAAGTTTGGCTCTGTCTCTCATGTTGAACCAAATTTTACTCTGCAACTATCCAACCAGTCTTCTTGTGTCCAATGGGTGTGTAAGGTCATACACCAGCACACTAAGAGAGGAAAACTCATATAGAAATCCAGAATGTTTGGGGTTGGAAGGACCTTTACAGAGATCTTGTTACAACCCCCCTGACATGGGCAGGGGCACCTTCCACTAGACCAGGTTGCTCAGAGCCCCATCCAGCCTGGCCTTGAACACTTCCAGGGATGGGGCATCCACAACCTCCTGGGGAAACCTGTGCCAGTGTCTCATCACACTCAGAGTAAAGAATTTTTTCTAATATCCAATCTAAACCTACTCTCTTTCAATTTAAAGCCATCTACCTTGTTCTGTTACTCTATAGCCTTGTTCAAAGCTCCTCTCCAGGTCTCTTGAAGGACTTTTAGGAAATGGAAGGTGCTATAAGATCCCCTGGAGCATTCTCTTCTGCAGGCTGAACAACTCCAAACCTCTCAACCTGTCTTCAAAGGAGAGGTGCTACCGCTCAGTGAAAAGGTAGTGGCTTCTTCACAAATTCAGTTTTAAAAAAGCTAAGAAAAATTGGATGAGACAAGTAAGACACTGCCTCTGTATTCTCAAAGGAGAGGGTTTATCAGCAGAAAGGAACAAGCTGCATTCCCTCATTTGAGAAAATTATTCTTTCCTGAAAGAAGGAATGAAAAAAATCAGAAAAACGTGAACTCTCCAGCATAATTACATATTCCTACAATGACTCATTGTCATTGAGTCTCTGCTGTAAAAAGCTTATAATTAATTTGACACGTTAGAAAATGGTAGGGAAAAGGAATGTACGCCTAAAACTAAGGGACATACATCAGATGATGTAGGTGATAAGATTGTTTGCATCATGTAGATATTAGATTAGATATTAGGAAGAAAGTCTTTACTATGAGGGAAGTAAGACACTGGAACAGGTTGCCCAGGGAGGTTGTGGATGCCCCAAGCCTGGCAGTGTTCAAAGTCAGGTTGAACAAACCCTTGAGCAACCTGGTCTAGTACGAGGTGTCCCTGCCCATAGCAGGCAGTTTGAAACTAGATGATTTTTAAGGTCCATTCCAACCCCTTAACATTCTATGATTCATTCTATAATTCTATCCTGTTATATCTATAGCAATAAGCAGTGATGACCACATCAAGATTTTTATTCCATTTTGTGATTAAACAAACAGGCAAGGAGATATATATATATAAGACCTCTGCAATACAGAAATCTCTGCAGTAATAACAAGAAACACAGAAAAATAGAGACCATGAACACTTCTGGTAATATAAATGTTCACTTTTACAGAAACTACTTTGCAAACATAGAAAGAAAAATTGTTTCCATTTTTTAAAGTCAGTGTTGGTTTTGTGAGGGTTGTTTGTAAGTAATATGTTGCTAACCACAGAAACACATTTATTCAGCACTTGCTGTGCTTGCAGTACTTCTACAGTACTTCAGATATCCACAATGGAAGCAGATGCCACGTCTATAGCAAAAGATTATCTTGGCCAGCCTCTTTTCTCTGCTCCCAAGGTCTAGAAACACAATACAGTTCAGCTGCACACTCCTGTACCTCCACCTGAGGGTGGCCTCATCCATATCATCTATAGGAAATGTTCCTCTGCCTATGATATCTTCCAGAGTCTTCCTGGATGCAGTGACAGTGCTAGAGCAACTGCTAGCACAGAGAACTACACACTGGAGCTTGCATTCAAAATTTGTCCTAGTTTAACTACACATAACTCAATAAACCTCCCAAACTTACCCTGAGGGTAATTTTGGCAAATGACCATTCTCCATGTGCAGCTCCATTCTTAATTTAGAATATAGACTATTTTAGTATGACCATGGACAGACTGGTCTTACAGCAGACAACAAAGGCCATGGCACTGACACCTTTTGAAAATGCAGTCTGGGAGCAGTGCACAAATGTCTTGAGATGAGCTGCACTCCTGAAATCCTTGGCCATGGGGATGGCACTGGAGCAGAAACCTACACAATTTTCTTCTGCTTTCTGTCCATGTGTTAGGGGTTAACATGAGAGAATTGTACGACTGTAAAGTAAGTGACACTTTATTAAAGGAAGTATTTGGAGTATCGAAGATGAGGGAGGAGCTCATGACAGCCTTCCTGTACCTAAATGGGACCTACAAGAAAGATGGGGAGGGATTTTTGACAAGGAGTGGTGGCTTTAATCTGAAAGAGATAGGTTTACATTAAATATCAGGAAGAAATTCTTCCCTGTGAGGGCAGTGGAACTCTGGAACACTGAAACAGGTTGCGCTGAGAAGTCATGCATACCCCACCTCTGGGAGTGTTCAAGGCCAAGTTGGATGGGGCTTTGAGCAACCTGGTCTAGTGGAAGGTGTCCCTGCCCATGTCAGGGGGGTTGGAACTAGACGATCTTTAAGGTCCCTTCCAACTCAAACCATTCTGTCATTGATTCTGTAAGTGCAACAAGTATAATCTTCCTATCTTCAAATTTTTCCTTCTGCAGCCTATTCTCCTCTCTACAAGTTTCACACAGTTTTGCAGCAAACTGAAAGTCTAAGTTACTAAAATTTTCAAGCAAAGTGAAGGTGAGGAAGACCTCCTCTTGTATTCTCAACAGTTAATGCTCTGACAGACTTCTACATATTTTCCTCTACTATGGCCTGTCTATAATGTAACATCTAGCACTGACTCAACAGAGTTAACACAAACCTTCCAGTGCATCCGTCACTGAGGTTGTGTAAGCATCTGCAGTGATGCTTTCTGTGAATTCAGCTGGCATTAACTTAAACTGAGATAGTTATTTGAAATGCCTTTTTTCCCCTAGTTAACTGTGATATTATAGCACAATAAACTGTAACAGGCATCTCCTAAGTGAACAGTGAGATACAATGATATTTTGCATGATCTAGAAAGACAAACAAGGGTTGGTGAATCAGGAGCATCTGCATTAGCCATGAAGCAATTCAAGTGAGAGTTAAGAGCCTGATTTTTGCCTCTCAATGAATTTTATTAATCCATAATTTCAATGATTACAAGTTCATGCCCAGTTATCACATTAAGGCAGTGGTTTGAAAAAACAAAGTTAATTCTTGCTCATGATAATTAAGTTTTCTGATAATAATTAAGTTTCCTGATTATAATTAAGTTTTCTGATTATAATTAAGCTTTATGCATATATTTGTATATGGAAATAAATATTTGCATAAACAAAGAAAGTGAAGATTGGTCTACACCTTATTGGTACCTAGTTGTTATTCCTTGTATGAGTCAGAAGAAATATTGCATTGCTGTGTTTACTTTGAAAACATCTTTTCTTTTTCTTGCACACACTGATGCCAGTTACATGATTAAGTTGCTCTTTAATAAATTTTTGATCAGCAGCCATTATTACTTTGTACTAAACTTTCTCTTCAGTGATGCAGATTTATGTGTCCAGGGTAAATAAGAATGCCTGAAAATGGAGGTGTGCCATCCAAAAATATATATCATACGTTTACCATTTAATTCATGGATCAATACATTATTAACCAGTTTCTTGCTGAAGATTTGTGGTATTCATTAATTTTTTTATCAAATATGTCACCCTCAGGGCTATACAAATTTACTGTATCCCCCAGGTACTAATTTTGCCCTTCTCATAAAGAGG
This sequence comes from Acanthisitta chloris, assembly GCF_000695815.1. Taxonomy (NCBI): domain Eukaryota; kingdom Metazoa; phylum Chordata; class Aves; order Passeriformes; family Acanthisittidae; genus Acanthisitta; species Acanthisitta chloris. Next base: position 118,660 of record NW_008668533.1, read on the forward strand.
AAAGAGTTTCAACAAATTGAGTTTTTGCATCAGAGTCTCTTTTTATTTCCTTTGACAAAATGAAAATTTTGTTACAGCCTTTAACTATTGGCTTGGTGGAACTCATACAGATTGTGAGGATGTGATTCTTCACCAATTTTCCACTATTGTTCCTAATCCACTGATGTGCTGGATCACATTGGGAATGGCACATGATAAGGGAGAACCATCTTCTGATGTTCTTTCCATAAAAGAAGGCATAGCAGGTCCCTGACCTCAAAAAGCTCCATTGTATGTTTTCCCTGCTGTTATCCTATGGTGAAGGCCCAGCACAGGCTAGGAATGGCTATCAGCCAGATCCCAGAGGGATTTGCCTTCCCCTTGACAAGGCTAAGCAAAAAGGGGACAACCATGCCCCTCTTGTTCAGCTTAATGTATTCACTACATGAAAAGGAGCAAGTAAAACTATCGCTGCCTGGGACTGGGAGGCTCGCACAAGAACAAGCTGGAAAGATCAGGAAGGGCAGGTTGCATTGCTATTATCTGCTTCCCTGAGATCCCTGAGAGTCAGAAAAGTTGGAGTATGATTTACAGCTATCCTGGAGAAATGAGTGTTGGGTCCAGGGAGTTGGTATTTTTGAAGATCCTGTGAACCTGGCTGTCTGCCTACTGTTTATCACTGCTGTCAGAAGGATGTAGCTTTTGGAGAAAGGTGAAACTTGCTACTGTGACATGGACACATTGCAGGCAACAGATGAGACAGCTGCACTGTGAGATTAAAGAAAAGCAGATCCTTTCATCTCTCATGCTCTGCTCTAGTTTGAAAACACAGACAGAGTGGGTGTATTTTTATTTTTCTGTTCTTCCTTTGAGGTGTCTCCTTTCTTTTTTCTTTTTTTTTCTGCACTTTCATGGCAAATGCAATGCAAATAGGTCTGCAAACGTGACAGAATTGTTTCATAATCATCACAAAATCCAGGTGCTTGTGCTATTAGAAACTGGTGCAGCAAGATATGTCTGTGCCCTTTTGATTATATTTACAAAACCTCAGAGATTATCCATTTGATGAGTAAAGTCAAGGCAAAAGGTTTGAATGCACATCCTCCAAAAACTGAGCTTAGAACTTTCAGCTTCCAGTGCAAATCACAATTCCTCTACTTAACTGACAATCACAGTCAGGTAACTCAGCAAAATTGGCCGCATTCTATCAGTTTCATGGAAAAAATCATCCAGGAATGCACCAATGTATCATTTTCCTTTCTTATTTAACCAAAGTACCTTGAGCAAAACTTTTTTTTTTCTTTTATAGTCACTAAGCAAGCTGCTGACACACCTGGTGCAATCGAATTGTTGCTAAAGTTCGGGAATGCAAGAAAATTGTCTTGCCATCCAACTTTCACTCCTGGCCATGGGGCCATAATTTTGTGTTGCCTTCTCCTGTAGGATCAGTGAAAAAAGTAAACCTGTACATAAATGTCACGGGAGAAAAGAAAAATCTTTAAAATCTGTGCACACAAATCTTCTGAACCTTCATTTATAGAGCTGACCTAAGACCATGTGAGGGGCCTTTGAGAAATGTTTGTTTCCACATTGTCTGGCTTTGATGGCTTCTTGTGTGGCAAAGGCCTGGACTGTTTGCCTCAAAGCTTGATGACCTATAAGATGCCTCTGGCCATAGAAATCTTTGTCTGAGATAATGAGACTCCACTGTCCACTGTAATTCCACCGAAACTCTCCAGCTGCTGAGATAATGACACGCCACTATCCACTGTAAATCTCTAGCTGCACCTGAACTCCAAATTTCTCAGGACACTTGCAAGGTGCCTGCACTGGGAATCACTATGTGCTAACCCAGCAACTCAAGGGGAGCTCCTGGCAGAGCCCTATAAGAAAGGACCAGTGTCCAGACTGTGCATGTGTGTGTGTGTGTGTGTGTACACCCAGCACGAAAGAAAAGACAGATCATCAGAATGCTGCTGGGTCCATCCTAGTGACTATCGCTGCATCTCAAATCTTGCTCGCTTTCCCCCTTCCTGTTTCTAGCTCTCCTACTACCCTTCCCCCCACCCCTTCCCCCTCCGTGTGTGACCAATAATAAAATCTCACTCACCAAAGGTATTTGACCTCGTTTGTGTCCTAATTCACATTGGGGGAATCGACTGAACCCTCCCATGTCTTATCAGGCCAGGACCGATCTGGTCACAGTGACTTAGCTAATGGGTGTCCATAAATTCAAATTCCATAGTTCTTTTTTTTATCCTTTTCTGCCATTCAGGTATTAACAAACCCTAGCAAAATGGAGTATACCACCAACATCCTTGTGAAATTTGCAACATACTGGGCCATAGTCAATGGCCTCTGAATAATGCTTGCCCCTCTGAGTGGATAACAGGAGTCCAGTGTGCATTAATGCAAGAGACAAGCTGGATTTGGGAAGTGTCTTGCTTGGGATGCCTGCACCAATAGAAAGATAACACTATCCAGGCTGCCAGACTGTAACTAGGGTGGTTACAGAGTGTGACTAGAGGTGCCAGCCTCTGGAACCCAGGCTGTGGGGACAAGGCAGCCTGCATTAGCCTCTTGGGAACCTTCTTCTGACCTGCATTTAGCTTCTGACCTACATTCAGTTGCTGAATTCATCTTGCAAGAGGACTTCCCTCTCTGGATTATCATCTTGTAATTCATCTGCAGCCTCTTTATTCTTAGGAAGGCATCTTTCCCTCACCAGACTACAGCGGGCATGGGCATCTTCAGCATCTGTAAATTCTCTGCTGGTTTCCTCCCATGCAATGCAACTTCACCCATACTTTTATCTGCTGTTGTCAGTATAGACAATTTCCCCATAAATATGGTTAAACTTCCTAATAATGTGTTCTTCAAACCCCCTTCCAGCAAATGTTGTGCTAGAATGAAGGCTAGAGGTCAAGAAAACAAGCTGATTTTTGTGGCCAACTCCATTCAGGTTGTCTCCCCTTAGCCCAGTCTCTAGCTGCATTGTATGGTAGCAAAAGCTGTTCCAGAGCCTTTTGTGTCCATGCTTCTGCAACAAGGTGACTGGGAAACATGGCATGTACCCATTCCCTGCATGTGTTCTGTTCCCAGTCACGGCTATGAGCCTGGTGGTAGGTGAACACGGAGCTCACATGGTGACCAGGAAAAGCCAGAAACAAGGCAGCTGCTGGGGGCCACAGTTGTAGCTCATCCATCCTTCCTTAAGCACAGTATGTACACAAGCTCCTGCCCTCCAAAACGTCCTCTGGTTTGGCTTAGATCCACACGTGATGTCAAGGTTGGGTGTCCTGTGAATGACAGGAGAGGGTGGACTTGGAAAGATGCACTTGGCTGTCTGTGACAGATGGTATTCAAAATAAAGTACCTGTCCCAGTCGCCACTTTTCACTTTTTCTTTGTCTTTATGGACTGTCTTCACCTGAGGGAATATTGCTGACGAGGACATGTTTGTTTGCATTGCTGCCTACTGATCTGTAGCAGCAAGTGTTTGCTCACTTCCAGGCTTGCCGAGCACAGCTTGGAGCTGAGAGCAGCCATCAATGGATAAACAAACCTGCAAGTGCAAACAGAGGGCAGGCAGAAGCCACTATATTTACATAATTAAATACACCACTTAATGAATTCCCATTAGACCATGGTGTGGAAGGGTAATTATGAACAGGGCTGGAGAATCATGTGCCTCACACTCCGGTGGGGATTCAGCAAAAGGGAGGCAATTAATGCTTCGTAGCTGACTTACTGCCAGATTGCTTGAAATTGGATAATGATGTGTGTTTATGTAGAGTTTGGGGGCTTTTATTGATCTTCAGTATGAATGCTCATCCAGTTCAATCCCAGCCTCTAAAAAAAGGTGTGAAAAAAATATATTGTTTTCAAAGCACAGGTCTGAGAATTGGAAGTAATCTGCACTGTGCTTTTTCTTCAACAAGTGTGTAGGTTCTGAAGGGTGTGGAGAACTGTTTTGAAAAATGTCACCACAGCGCCCACTAATTGCTCAAAAGTCATGAGGTAAAAAGAATGAAGTATTTGTTTCCAAAAACTGCAAAAAAAAAGGGTGCTTTGTACTTTGGCATCAGTGGGAGATTTAACATATGATTCTTCACATACAACCCATGAAAATCACCACACCTTGAGTACTGGCAACTAGAGCTGAAAATTCGGTGATTTTAAAACAAGAAGCAGTGATTTCTTTTGGAGGTGCAATTGAAAACCCATTTCAAACCTATACCTTTATTTCTAAACAGGCATTGAAATACAGCTAGAAGCAAAACTCAGTTTGTCTGAAGTTAGCAGCAAAGGCTCCGACAGTGGATCTTCTGAAAGTCAGGGATCTGATGCCATCTAAAATACCCAGCACACTTGACAGGGAACACCGTGAATGATTCTTACATTAATAAAGCCAGCCTGATTCAAAGCTTGACATATTAAATAACAAACTCTCATGGAATAAACCTCAAGTAATAATTTATTTCCTGCTCTACTAAACAAAACAACAAGACAGACAGAAGCAGAATATATCGGCTCTCTGCAGGACAAGCTGAGCAGGGTTTCTGCTATTTAGCACCAGACTTTTAAAAAAGAAGAAGTAATTTATCATCTCAAGCAACAAACTGATCCCCCTTCTCTATCAAAATATAGTGTTTGCCTGTCACTAAAGGGTGTCTCCCATCCACAGTGAGTGGAGACTGTCAATGCACATATACTCTTCTCAGTATATATATTTTTTTTTATCACTTTACAAGGAAGTGAAAGGAAATCCTGAGCTCCCAGGGACATGGTAGAAGCCAAAACCTCAGTGAATTCTTTCAATTCAATGTTTATCACTGAGGAGTTTGCAGAATACACAATCTGAAGCTCACAGTGCAAACACTATGGATGTTCCTATACACATGTATCCAGATTAAACTTTAAGAGATCCTTAATGTATCATCTCAGAAAGTCATGAAAGTACATCTTCCAGTCACAGATACTGGATCTCAGTTTAGGGAGCAGTTTAGCCAGGAACATAGCTCCTCAGGAAACTGTTTTATTCAACCAATAAGGGACATTATATATATTAGATTCATGTGAGATAATGGCAAGGGACTATTCTGCAATGATTCAGCAGTGAAAAATTAACTCTGATTATATTGCTGCTTTGGTGACAATCCCGGGGTTGTCAAAACCACTTTTGATTCCTCTGACACTAGGTGACACCAGCTACTCATTATGTAAGACTTACATCCAAACCCCAAGCCTGAAATTGAATGAGGACTCATAAATAATGTATCAATAAGGTAAATTATGCAAGAAATCATTCCAGAAAGTGTCTGAACTCATCAACAAATTAGATAACAAGGAGGCCTTTTTTCTACTAACTTAAATAAGCAAATTAAAATGGGATTTCTTCAAGAGCTTCCTCAGCACTTTCTTAGGAGTAACACAGGGTTCCTGAGTAATTTCTTTAAAGCAATTTCTTTCTTGTAAAGACTATCACCATGGATCTATCCAGCAAATCCCCACTTTGTTTTCTCTCATGCAATGCACTTTGATGCTCTTTTTTTTGCTCCTGTTGGCCGCTGAGCCAGCTGGCATTGCAGGGGCATCAGTCTTTGTTCCCTTCTCCCTCGAAGGGATTGTATAGGATAGATGAGAGCATCTCTAGAGCACCAGAGTCTGAACAAGCACAAGGTTGGAGGCTCATGCATTAGCCTGTGTGCTGCTCTCTGCACTCTGAGGTGGTAGGAAGACACCCAGGGTGACAGTGTGCAGACTGCAGTGTTCAGGAGGCTCTCCAGTGACCTTGCTTCTAGCGTCAAGTGTCATTACTTTACCATCACATACGCTCTCATATCTAACAGCCCTTTTAGAGAGATTTAAGCATGTTGTAGGTTCATAACCTTATCTCCCGTTTGCATTTAGAGAGAATGATCATTCCTGATGCCCTTTATTAGAGGAGAAATTGTGTCCTTCTCTGCAAACCATTGTGCGTAGTTAGCTTGTACTCTTTTTCAAGGTAGACAATTCAAAATACTCAGTAAAGGTTATTTCCAGGTCTCAATTAATATATTTGATGTGAAGATTCAAAATACATCTGTAAAACAAATACAGCTACTGTTGTTGCAATCCCTAAGAGAGGCTGGAGGTCTAGGTGTGTTACTCAGTCTACCAGCAGAAATACGTATTTGACAGCTGACACTGAAAGACAGCTGTCCTAAATTATCAGTAGGTCCCTCTGCAACTTAGTGTACTAACACCCAACATACTGCTGTGGATCCCAGAGATTTGAGTGAGGGATGCTGCATGATGCCAGGATGGAGTACTGGCTCTGCTTCTGAGTGTTCTTCCTGTAGGAATTGAATTTCCATAGATTCTCAGCCACCATGAGGTCACTCTGGATGCTAGGTAAGTTTTAAGAGAAAAGAGTGAACTTATTTGACCAGAATACAAACTAATAAAATTATTATTATGCTTTGAGATAGATGAGCAGATTCAGACATCTATTTTAGCATGGGAAAAATCATCCTCTGGAGATACACATTTCTCTGTAGTGACTCCATAGAGAGTCCAAGGTGATTAGCTCAGACTTTGACAAGGAATTTTAGATGAAGAAGACAGGTGAGATGAACCTGATCCAAGAGGATAGAACAACTGATCATGTGATAAGCAGCTGACAATGATGAAGAAAAATAAAATTGAATTTTGGCCCAACATCTGATTTCAATAGCCTGCAGCAGGTATGCAAGGTAGTTTCCTAAATATTCAAGTGGAAAGGTGTTGTCATAGGTTTTGCATTATAAATGTATGGCTGAGCTGTGCTGGTAACATATAATCATATTTCTTTCATGACATGCAGTGCTCTCAGCTGTACACACTGACATTATTAAAGCTACTGGTATAATGGATAGCAACAGGGGAAACATTTGTGTTAAATGGCCTGTAGTAATTGTGTCACTGAATTGAGCTAATAATCATCACACCGTGCCGCAATGTCTTGGAAGAACATCTTCCCAGCTTATCTAATACTATAAAAATGAGACTCTTAGACTTACTGAAGGCAGATTTCTCCTCACCTGTGAATTTTATTTGGGTGGGATTGATGTCCTGATTCACTATTTGCATCTCATCTTTGGCAGCTTGCTGCAGGACTAGTGAGCAGTGGAGCACAACCAAAGTCCATCCACAGCTGTTCAAGACAAGTATCTGCACTATTACAGAGGTAGTGTTAAATAAAATCTAGATTCCAAATCTTTTCTCAAACTTAGTTCATGCAGTTTAACTCTAGTGACCTTAGTACTGCCACACCTGAACCACAACAGCAGAAACAAGTTGAGAAACAGTCACAAACATAAAGAATTAAATTTTTTTTCATCTGTGTTAGAAATTTCATTTAATTTAGCTGGACATCTGCTGTGATTCACAAGACTGAGCATGGTCTTAGTTTCTCAGTTCCCTTTATACCTCAGCAGAAGAGGCTCAATGGTGTAGTCCAGAATTATTCCTTGTAAAATTCCTCCATTGGGATTTTCCAGGTTGCCTCTGCATCAGTCATCTGAAGATGTTGTGTTCGGTAACTGAATTGCAAGGTGTTTGTTCAGAATAATATTGCACTCATTTGAAAAAATGCACTGTTTATTTTAGTGAGAGCAGGTTGCCCTTATAAACAAATTTATCGTCTGATGTAGATTCCTTTTGTGTGAGAAGATTTGGGACCAAGACATTAGAATCGCTTCTGGTGTAGGAATTCCACTGTTCTGAATATCAGTTTGTTCTGTAATGGAAAAACTGCCAGACTGATGATAGAGTCCCTTTAAATAACTGTAGTGTTCTTTCTGCAGAAAATTTAAATTGAAACGCTTGGTATTTTCCTAATTTAAAAGACTCCTTTAGCCTTGGTGAGAGAAGAGGAACACAGAAATGAAGACCCAGCCTCTAGCTCAGTTTCTTTTCTTCAGTGTATGCAGAGAGCAGACACAGAGATCTGAGACAATTCTAATGGCTAAAATGCAGAGCAAAACCACAGGGAGATTATTCCTCCATATTTTCACCTCAGTGTATATCTATGATGGTATTTAATTTTCTCGTTGGCCTTTTTTTCTCAATATTTCCTCTTTTCTCTGCTGCAAGATAAACAAATATCTTTGCTGCTGGAGGCAAACAATAAAATGATTGCAGGTGTGTTTTCAAACTGTAAGTCTAGCACAATCTGTTCCTGTGGGTGGTAGTTGTCCACTGTAGATATTAATTGACTAATCCAAGTGTGAGCAGCTGAAATAAAAACATTATGTAATTGCTTCTCTGAGTCTGTTTTTGATATCAGTAAAACCAATTCTACATAGCTGCATCTTTAAATAGAACTCATATCACTGTGAGAACTTACCAGATGAAAGTTATTTGCCAGAGACAAACAAACAAACAAACAGTCATAAAAAAGGTTAACTGACAAAAAGCCACATTTCTTTATGCATTGCAAGGAAAAAAGTGTTCTTCCAGGGTTTCATCTGTTTCCTGAGTTTGATATCTGGGCAGGGGGTGTGGAAGCATTTGTTTCAGCTGAACAGCAGGAAACAAGCTGAATTTATCAGCAAAGGAGAAGCAAGAGTTTGGCTCCACATTAAATTTGCTTTCCTTGATGTCAGGGAGCTACATGGTCTATTGCCAGAGTGTGCCAGTTGGCCTCCAGGACAGAGAGTGGGTCCTCACCTATTAATAGCAGAAAAATGTGGTTCTATTTTCGGAGAACTGTTTTTTATCTTTTTTTTCCCTCAATATCAGGCAGCTCTGTGTGATTTCTCCTCATCTTTCCACATCTACTGTGGACATGGACCCCATCAGGTGCCAACTGTCTTCTCCCAGTACCACTAACTGGCTCTGTAACTCTTCTGACACCCAGGAAAAAGGCTTGAAGTTGCTTTAACTCTTTTTTGATGGTGAAACAGCACAGAGGTAAATGTAAGGGAAAAAGGATCTGTCTCCAAACCTCTACTCTCTATCAGATTGTGCTCCCTATTTAGAATGTAATTTAAATCCCCTGTGTTTTAGCACAGGCTAACTTGCTGAATTTAAGATCCCTTCCCACCACCTGTCTGTGCTGTAACACTGATTTCAGGTCAGTGTAAATGGTTTGGGTCCCCACACTGCACAGACACCCCAGCCTGTCCCACCCACACTGCACCTGGGGCTGAAGCAGAACCTCAGAGGAAGGGCACTGACGTGGCACAGGAGAGGGCATGGCATAACAGGGAAGGAGTAACATGGCTTGTTCATGTTGATTTGCACCACTTAGCAAGGACCATACCAGAACATGGCCCTGAGTTTCTGATGGACACCAGCCATGGGTCTGGCACCACAATGGACAGTCTCACTGCCTTGATGAAAAAGAGCTCTTTGTTGAATAGAACATCTATATATAACAATTATTGTTTAATCACACTCTCAACTAGGAAAATGTCATTGTTCAATGACTTTATGCAACTGGTAGAACATCAAGTTTTCCTTTCACCTGAGTGTTGCTTAGAGCAGAAATCACAGATACAAGGCTGCTGTAAGGCATTGGAGCACTGGGATTCCACTGTCAGTGGAAGCTGAGGAATCACAAAACCAGGCTAATTACTCGCATCTAAGATAGAGAAATTAAAAAAAGAAATTATAAAAAGATACAACAAAGAATAAGACCGAGAGAGATTCTAGAATCACTGTAATCACAAATCACCAGCAGTTGTCCTTGTCACAAGCAGAACAAGCCTTACAGACATGGACTGCGGTTCCATGAGAAAATAAACCAGGAGACAATACAGCTAACTGAACACGAGTACACTTCATAGCTCTGTGTCCTCTGAGGTGGCTTGAGGATATATTTATTATTATGTACTGTGTATATTCCAGCTCAAAATATATGGGTTTTTTTCCCTAATGTATGATTTCCCTCCAGCCTTGCCTAGGCTTTGTCTGGTCAGTAGTACTAAATTGTCCTAGGCATATGCTAGCAGTTACATTGCATGAAAGATTAGAGGTACAAGGCCCTAGCTCATATTTTGGTCTGATTTTTTAACCACTGTAGTTGTATCCACAGAGAAAAGGCAAAAAGGTCCGACACAGGAGTCCTCATGTGAAGTACCCACTACAAAAAGGAAAACAATTTGGACATGAATGGAACAAGAGGCAGTTGAAGGAGTGAACTCTATCCGGGTGGGAAGATCAACATGTGATTCTCCTCCTGAAGGTAAGGTAGAAAGCAAACATGCAAGAGGAAAGGAGCTGTGTGATACACAAAAGAGATGCCTCATGTGAGATGAAGACAAGGGGGTAAAGGAAGCCAAGGAAAATAAAACATTTTGGCAAAAATAAAAGAGAGCAAACTGAGGAAAAAAAAACAAACAAAAAACCAAGAGACTGAGAACAGAAATCAGAATTTCCATCCCCAAGTACTCATTTTTTCCATTTTACTTTTCTTCCCTCTACCCTGACCACCAAAATCATCACTCGCACTACCTTCCCTTCCATCCCCTTTGGCTAGGAAATTGAGTCATTGATGTGCAGGCCTCTCTTTTTCTGTGAGGAGAAGATGGTTCAACACATCTTATTCAACAATATGCTTTCTCTACAGATCCTGTGTTCAAAGATTTCGTTAATGCAAGATGCAGTTAGTAAAGGGTAAAGTAACTACACATGAGGAACATTCCATAGTTACAGAGTTACAGATGCACCTGGTAAATTCCCCATCTGGACCAGTAATGTTATTCAGTACATTTTTCTTTTTTTATTTTAGTTCTAGTAACTGGAAAATCATATTGCCAAGAAGCTGCATTTCCTCTATTTTAGATGCCATACATCAATCCATTGAAAATTACAAGCTGAGGATATACAGAGGAGGCGGACATCACAGTGAGGCATTTGTCAAATGATGCACCTGCTTCCTGGCAGATTGTCAAACCCAGAGGGTGCAAGAGTAAACAAATCTGAACAATAATTTCCTTCCCCCACATTAGATGTGTGTTAGCACTGAAAAAGATCTTAAGTACTGCACTAGCAGGAGAAGTCTGTTTAAAAAAGGCAGACATGGAACTTGTTACTGCAAGTGGTTACATTATCCCTTTCCAAAGGCTGACCCTAACCTGAGGGTGTTGAAAAGCAAGATCATCAATACATACATATATCTCAAAAGCAGTTGTCAAGGGGATGGTGCCAGGCTCTTTTCAAGTGGTGACCCGTGACAGGACAAGGAGCAGTGGTCATAAACACCAGAAGTTCCACTTCAACGCAAGGAAGGAACTCTTTACATGGAGGGTGGCAGAGCACTGGAACAGGCTGCCCAGGCTGGTCATGGAGTCTCCCTTTCTGGAGATATACAAAACCCACCTGGATGCATTCCTGTGTCACCTGCTCTAGGTGACTCTGCCTTGGCAGGAGGGTTGGACTAGATGATGTCCAGAGGTCCCTTCCAAACCTAATTATTCTGTGATTTTGGGATTATGGGATATGGTGCATGTTTGCTTCCAGGTTTAGTTTTATATCTAAAGAAGTTACAACCCACAGACTGACCTCAGCCACTTCTCAGCATCCAGAGTAGATGTTTACCGTCCCCAGTGATCTGCAGGTTACACTTACCATATGAGAGGATCCAAATCTGTGACAGCCAGTATAAATGGTTCAAGAAGAGGGACCTCTGAGTACCTGGCTTATCTGGGTGTTGAAAGGACAGGAAGCAATGGCACACTGTGCAGAGACAGTTGCACTCAGATCGTGGCAGCATCTAGCAGTGATGAGCAGGTGGAGTCTGAAAGCAGAGATCTATTGGATCAACACAACTGGAGCATCAGAGAAGAAATCATTGCTAAGAAGGTGCAATTGAAACATCAGACCCACTTGTTCCTCCAGAAGCACTATGGATGTAAAGGTATCTAGTACATGGGGGATTGTTTTAAGGTTGCCTCCAGCCATCCAGCAAACTTAACTCTGTTGTAAAACTTACCCAGGGCCATGTCAGAGCCAATAGAACCTTGGCTGTTAAACCACCACAGCCAAAAAGGACTGTAGTGATTTAGGCTCAGGCAGCAGCCAAGTCCCCCACAGCTACTTGCTCACTCTCCCCCCAGTGGAATGGAGGAGAGAATCGGAAGGATAAAAGCTAGAAAACTCATGGGTTGAGATAAAGACAGTTTAATAGGGAAAGCAAAAGCCACACACAGGCAAAGCAAAAGAAGGAATTAATTCACTGCTTCCCACAAGCAGGAGATATTCAACCATCTCCAGGAAAGCAGGACCCCATCCCATGTAACGGTTACTTGAGCAGACAAACACTATCACTCCAAATGTCCCCCATGAGGTCACAAGTCCTGCCAGCAAACCTGCGTTAGCATGGGCTTCTCACAGGTCACAGCCTCCTTCAGACATCCAACTGCTCCTGTGTGAAATCCTCTATGGACTGGAGGTAGATCTCTTCTCCATCTTGGACTCATCAACAGGTCACAGTCCCTTCAACTCAGGTTTACACTGGAGTTCCAGCCTGTCCAGTACAGCAGCACAGAAACAGAAGCAATACCCTGTCCATCTGCCAGCTCAGGCACATGGCAATGGCTGTATTCAGTGTTCCCAGGCACAATACAGTAAGGTGATAAGCAATACAGCAAACAGCAAAAGCAAAAAGCAACCACTAATGAGCACTAGACTCTAATATACAGTCAGGAAAGTGAAGAGCCCCATAGGAAGCACAGGAGCAGGCTCATTGCAAGGTCCAGTACAACAGGAACAGAAGCAATACCCTGTCCATCTGCCAGCTCAGGCACATGGCAATGGCTGTATTCAGTGTTCCCAGGCACAATACAGTAAGGTGATAAGCAATACAGCAAACAGCAAAAGCAAAAAGCAACCACTAATGAGCACTAGACTCTAATATACAGTCAGGAAAGTGAAGAGCCCCATAGGAAGCACAGGAGCAGGCTCATTGCAAGCTAAACAGCACTAACGGCTACAAATTCAATCTAGCACATCCCAATAAAATCCATTGTTATCTCAAACCCTTTGAGCCCCACATTGGGTGCCAAAAAGCGCATCTTATACAGAACAGTGTCATTAGACTAGCTAGGGTACTGCAGGATATGAAACTATTTTCAGAAACGTAATCAAAAAAGAGGAACATTGCAAAATTCAGCACATCTGTCATGGCAAAATACTGAAACAGGTACCTGGTCTGCAGTGATTCAGACAAAACCAGAATTCTCTTGGGTTATAATTTTGAAGGGGGGGACAGAGTTTGATTTGCACAGATATTAAGATGTTTGTGACTAACTAGAAGACGAGGTGTTATAGGACATTTTCACAGACTAAGATTGGACCTTACCTTCTTATGCAGCTGATAGCTCCTTAGCCAAAAGCTTCCTTCCCATGTCACAAGACAGATCAAAGGCACATATATCTTGCTCCTAACCTGGAGTAGAATAGAATAGAATTCAATTTTCAGTTGGAAGGGACCAACAATGATCATGTAGTCCAACTGTCTGACCACATCAGGACTGGCCAAAAGTTAGGCATGTTAAGGACATTGTCCAACTGCCTCTAAAAATGCTTGGAGTGTTGACTGCCATTTTAAGAAGACTGATTCAGTATTTAACCACACTCTTCGTGGAGAAATGCTTCCCAATGTCCAGTGTAAACTGCCACAGCACAGCTTTGAACCACTTCTCCACATGCTGTCACATCCTATCACTGCATTCCACAGAGGAACAATGAAGAAACTGATTAATACTTGGAGCCACTGGGCTACAAATGCCATTGATGTTGCTGGTAGATTTTTCACAGAACATGTCCAGAGAAAGCCAAGGGCACAGATTTGCAAACAACCATTTCACTAAAAGGCAGTTCTGGTTCAAGGCCTAAAAACAATGAAGCAATTTTCATAGTGTTCTCTGCAGGAGTTTCACTACATACTGTGTTTGGCATAATCACATCACTTTGAAATAATAGAATGGTGTATTTCTGTTGAAACTCCTCAAACTCAGCAGAAACTACATTGATAGCTGGAACTGAAACAAAGAGTAAACTTTCAATCATGAAACCATCAATACAGCTGACACTTCAGAACAGTCTGTGAGAGTCCTTGAAAATGGTTATAGATGTACAGAAGAGACTAAGTCTAAGTACTCACCATTCAGCTGTCACCTATAGAAGAGTATAGCAACCTGTAAACTCTCAAGTATGGAACCTTTCAACACCCCCAAGAAATAGACAAACATCTATCTTATAGCCAGTGATGGGAAATAAAGGGCAGGGGTATGATAGGTACTCACACCTTTCAGTACCTAGGACATTACATTGATCACAAGGTCACTTCTATATTTTTTGCATCTGTGTACAAGGATGTTTTACTTGCTAGTGATAAAAGGCTGAACAGGAGTATGAGAACTCCATTTCATTCACATAAAATGAAATCCCATTTTTCATTCTTCATCTAGGCCTTAAAAAACAAAAAAAAATCCCAACCAAACAGAGCATGCAGAAAGCAAGAGTCTTGAGGCTAGGAAATTTACCTGGAAAGTTGGCAGCCCAGATATGAATCCCACCTATGAGATTTTAGAGGATGGATTTGAACAGGCTTCTATGTGACCAGTGCTCAGACACTGACTGGATATGCCTATAAATCACTAAGTAAATAAATATCTCAGTGTCTCAAAATGAAGTAGCTACAGTCACAGAAATTGTCTTCATAAGCAAGTGTCTGCCCTGATTCAATTATCTGCTGCAGATCAGGTAGAATCTGTACCTTCATCACTTCCTAACCAGGGAGCTGTTTCCTCATCTACTGAACCATTGCTGATCCCATTTCCTAAAACAGACAAAGCAGAGGGTCTCACTGTGCAGTGCCGTGTGAGCAGACTCCATCCACAGCTGCCCCATCCATATCCTGGAGAGCCCAGAGAGCATCCCAGATTGGCAGACACTCCATCTGTAGTAATTAGGACTTATGAATGTGTCCGGTCTGTTCTGCATCAACTGCTCCAGAGGACGATGCACATAGAGCAGATGGAAGTGAGGGCAGTTCAGGGCAAAACCAGAGCAAAGCAGCCAATTCAATCAATCCTTTCTCAGTCAGGTTTGCTGTCACTCTACACATTGGGTACACCAGTAGCTGATCTGTCATTCTGACCTGCCTGTTGGCACAGGCAATAGCTGTATTTGTTTAGTGAGATACCATTTTTTTTTGCAATTCAGCCGTTAAAAAAATATCCAACCATTTAAATAAACAAATAAATAGCTTCACTCTCCACTACCCTGCACCTTCAGCCTGTTTTTGACAGCTACACAAAGCAGATGTGAAGTGTCACTGCTTGGGAGACAGAGAATGGGAAAGATCATAGCCAGATCCTGAGCAATGGAATCTGGCACATTTCCACTGAAATCAATATCAAGAGACAGTAACAGCTACTGTAAGTTGAGGGTCTGCTGGCAGCTCTAATAGCCAAGCTCCTCTGCAAATTTCTTGCCTGCACATGTCATCCCTAGAGGTTTTGCCACCTTATTGCCTAGAAGAAAGGGACAGACCAGCACAGTATCATCTTCTCACATAGATACAGCTCCTGGTGACACAGCAAAAAGAATTAAGATAGGTTTGCTCCCAGCAGATGGAAGAAGGCACCTGGCAGGTGCTTTCTCATCTGTCTTTGGCAGTTCTGATCATCTTTATTGCTTCTTACACTCTGGAGATGTTCCTCCCTGAAAGCAGCATTACACAACCATCTTAGGTGACATTAAATCTCAGATGACAGCTGACCCCTCTCAGGCCACTGTGAATAATGAACACAGGACAGATAACACCTGTCACAAAGAAAGACCTTATGAGTGTCTCATTAACAGCTCTTCACATCTACTTACTATTAACATCTCCAAGAGCAGAGACCCCATTGATCCCTTCCCCACACAAAGATAGGCTCACTCCTGGGCTGGAGCTGCTAGCTGCAAGTGGTCCTCAGTGACACATCACACAGAGTCCACACAGCACATTGTATCATTCATGACACATTGAATCTACCCAAGCATTAGCCACCACTAAGTGATACAGTCGGTGTTATCCTCTTGAGCTGATGGTGGCAAATTTAGCGAGTAGGGA
>NW_008668533.1:134744-173363 GCF_000695815.1 Acanthisitta chloris
GAAATGGCAATATATCCACAGAGTTATGGTGTGAGCCTCAAGTCCCCTCTCAACATGCTGGCTTGGAGTTTAAGGAGTTGTTGAGACAACAAAAGAGCAATAGCTGAAAAAACTACTAAAAATCTCCTAATAGTGTACACCCAGGAGGTAAATTCTGCAGCAGTTAACTGCTGTGTTCTTAAAACATTTTGCTGCTCTAGCACTGTTTCTAGCCATTTGTAACTTGGAGCTACACACCACAGTAGGCATGACTGGCCAGGACACTAGGGTTGCAGTGAAGGAATGCAGGCAGCAATAACACCAGTCATATTCCTGCATAACATTCTGGCATAGAATGATAGAATCATTTAATGGTTCAGGTTGCAAGGGGACTTGAAGTTCATCTAGTTTCAACCCCTCTGCCACAGGCAGGGATGCCACCCATGAGACCAGGTTGTTCAAAGTCCCTTCCAACCTAGTATTGAACACTTTCAGAGACAGGAATCTGGGCTGTCATGCTGTGGCGTCGCCTACATGCATAGCAGCCAGGCCAGGATCATTCTGTGTTGCTAAACACTGCATGAAACCCAGGGAAAATACTGCTTCACAGCTCCTTCTCCACCAGCACTGGATACCCCAGAGGGTTTCATGCACAGCAGCACCAGTACTGGGGACTGGGAGGCTGCCCACAGTCAAGTATGGAATTTCTACAGAACTCCTCGAGTTAATCTTCTCCTCCTGGAATTGGGCTGATTATTGATGGCTCAAGCAGGGAGCAGTCCTCTGTGACTTTAGGAGCTCACTGAATCCTATTAATGAAGGAAAAAGAAAGGGAATATCTTTATCAGGAACTAAAACACACGGTGCGAGGAAAAGATATCTGATACAGGAGAGCTTTTCAATATCACTGATGAAGAGCTAATCAAACCCAATAGGTGGATCTCAGCCCTGGGGAATTTCAAACTGCAAACATAAGCGTATTTTTACAGTTGAGGCAATTAGGAGAGGTTAACAGGGAAATGTGATGAGCTTTCTCCTTGCTAGAGTCCTTAAGTTGGGTTCAGTTCTGGAATCTCAGCTCACAGCAACCACAGCACATCCTGGATTTATAGTCGTTTATTCTGGTTAATCTTCCAGCCTTACATGTCTTACTAAAAGCTATGATCTCTTTCATCCATAACCTATTGGATTCACACAGAAATTCCTGGATGAAATTCTATGGTCTCTGTTGACAGTCTGGGTGAACAAAATAAACTTTTCTGGCCTTAAATTATTTGTGAGGTAATTGGTGCATACCTGAATAGGTTTACTAAACTGGAATTCTATGGATTTACGCCAGCTGAAAATGTGTCCCATTTCTAATTTCTTCAGTGATTTGAACCAGCATGATATAACTGGTATAAGCAGAGCCAGTCCATTTGTATCCTGTAAGGCAACCAAGGAGCAACCCTTTCTGATCCAGATGGTAATTCAGTCCATTCTAGAAGCAGAGTTTTTTCCTTTCCCACTTTGATTCAGAATTTGTCAGTCATTGTGGGGAGGACAAGGATAGGAGGCAGGTGCATGGAGAACTACATTAAATTATGCACAGCAGAAAATCTGCAAAATGTACTTCAAAAGCTGGAAACTTACCGTGTGTGACAGACAATTGCAGAGAGACAGAATCCTAATTTCCAGATTAAATATTTCATCAATTAGAGCTGCATTTGCAATGCTTTCTTATTTGTCTGCTAGCCTGTGACTGCTGCTAATACAAAGCCATCACCATAATAGAAACAAAAGTGGGTATTTTATGCCATATGTATATGGCAACCTACATTTTTTTCCAAGCACAGCAGTTCAAGCTAATTAGGTTTTTAATGTATTTGCATAAGATTGTGGAATTCCATGGTTCCAATTAAGTAGAGACAGGTAATCGAATGAGAAAATTAAGCAAGTCCTGCTGCATGCTGAGTGTTTACAGAATTGAGAGGGCAAGATTTATGGTTAAGATAATGTGGTAGCTGCTTACACAAGAACAAAACACCTCCTGCTGATCCACTCAATTCTCAGCCCATTTTGCAAATGTACTTCAGCCCCCAAATTCCTCATGGGTACAGCTCCCTCCTAAGTGTGCCTGCCAGCTCCCTAAGATCCCACCTTCGTCATTGCTGTGCTAAGCCGTGGTATGTTTTGCTTAAATCCAAGCTAAACTTTTCAGGGACTCAATTGAGAAGCTGTGAGCTGAGGAAGTCCAGTAGCACTACTTTGCTAAAAGGAGAAGATGAATGATAGTGTTTTTATCAAAAAGCAGTTCTGCAAAGACTGCAAGTGAAGCGGGACTGAAAGCAGTGCCAATGGAGCAAAACTGCTCCCTTGGAAAACATGCCCAGACCTGCCTTTTTCTCTGAGGCCAAACTCATTTACTTTGATATTCATGTGTGCATTTAGGGCCATCTCACTGAAACTGCACCCAGAATTTTATCCACCTGCTCTGGACTGAGCACTTCTGCACCGCACCCTTCCTACAGCCCACTGGCTGAGTGATGAAGCTTATGCTTCACCTTGCTACAGGTATATCTGCACTAGTTCCTTCCCAATACACCCTTTCCTCAAGGAAGGAAGTAATGAAAGCAGAACCTGTAGTCAGGGTTAGAGAAGACTTTCAATATTCATTTGCAATCAGCTTATGGCCCATTTGTGCCCTAAGCAGGTGCAGAGGTGTAAATCCCAGCTTGTGAAGTCTCCCAGATGCCCATCAAGCCAGACATCATCCAGAAAAGGCACAACTTTGACAGTAAATCCCGTGAGGCTTCGCAGATGCTGACAGTCCAGGCAAGGTTTTAAGCCAGGCTTAGAAGTCAGACCAGGGCTGATCCCCATCACCTCCCAGCCAGGGGAGGTGAGAAGCATCTCCCAGGGGACAGGGTGCCACCATCAATCTGCAGAACAAACCTGAGATGGTGAGAGGACAAAGGGCTACAACCAGCTTCTACTGGGAACTGAACATAGCATTGCCCTTGACATTGAGCCTTTGCTCACTCATCTCTTGGTGCCTGAGACTGAATTGGTTCCTTGTGAGCTGCTCTTTCTGGCACTTCATTAAGGCACAGAGTTTTAGTCCCATTTTAAGGAATTATTGCTTCATTCTAAAGTCATCTTTTCTATTTGCATTTCTATATGTCTCTTTTTTAATTGATTAACTTTATGTTTATTTTTTTTATTTTGAACAACTTCTTTTGAACCCTTCACATATCCTGAACTCCCAGTGCAGCAACCCTGTGTCTTTTAAATTAATGTTACATATTCTACCACTTTAAAAGATACATGCTCTTTGGTTGCAAGCTAGTAGTACCGAAACTCTGACTTTATCCCTTTTTTTAAAGTTATTAACAAGCATACTGCCTGGAATACATATTTCAGGGCTATATATCTAAGAAATTGTTTGCAGCTCCAACACAGTGAGGTTTGTTAAGGTTTGGCAGGAGTGGGGGAAGAGTGGAGTTGAATTATTGTCAGGACATCTGTGAGAACTGAGTCCAAAAAAGAACCAGACACTCTTATAAATTTAACCATTTTATATGGTACATTTGAGAGTTGTTATTGTCATTATTGTGGTGGGCAGGGTATCAGTACATGATCTTTTTACATTTTAGAACAGAATCAGATGGGTTGCTTCCTTATAAGTAAGTAAATCACAGATCACATTATTTGAGTTACTCACAAACCTACATGCTCCTGCTGAGATTAAACCCTTATTGTACAGACAAATAGAAAGAGATAATACCCATTCTAAAGAATTTATGGTCTGCATGCACAAAATGTTAAAGACTATCAACGGTGAAACTATTCCCATTTTTCATATAGAAAGCTATTGCAGGGAGAGCTGAGGGGCTCTGATTTTAATTACCTCTCTCTGAAGTTCATCCATATCTTTAACAACGTGCAATTCTATGTGACCTCATCCAAAGTCACCCAGGGTGCTCTTAGGAGGATTGGGGGATAATCCCCTGTCCTGGATGTTATGGAAATACAGTTGCTGCACCTCTTCATGCCTCAGCTGAGCTGGGAGCCCCAGTAAACATCAGCTGCAGGTGAGACTTGTCAGGATTCATGCACTACAGTCCAGAGAGTATATTAAGAGCATCTATGGATGGGAACTGTAGAAGCAAACATGGTCCTTTGGTAAACGCATTTCTTTACACATTCATCCAGACTGGCTTATTTGTCCATTCTCTTTCTCAGTAACTCCTCACTTGCTTCAGAGAAATTCCAGTGGCAGCCTCAGCTCACCAAGAGCCTGACTTCTGAAGTTATTTCACTACTTAATTTGAGATCCATAACTTTAGAAATCTACATTAGAAGTCTCTAAACATCATCTGATCATGACAGCTCTCTTCATGGTCAGCAGACAGAGGTCGGATTCATTACTGAATGATCCATATTATCTGTTTCTCACCTCATCTACTTAGCAATCAGATTAAACTTTTTCTAAAAGCATCAATTTCTCTTCTATTGCCACTCACAGACATTTGGTCAGACAGAGATATCTATAATCATGCAAAAATATTCCACCTGCAAAACTTGGGAAGAATGTGCCCAAAGGCTTTCAAGACCACCAGCTGGCATTTAAATGTACCAAAATACTTTTTAAATTCCAGACTTCAATGCCTCAGCAATCCCCTCTGCCTCTCTCTGGCCTTCCCTAAGCTGAATGCATTTCAGATCTGGACAGGATGGATGGATGGGCCAATAATATGAGGTTCAATAAGGTGAAGTGCCAGGTCCTGCACTTGGGTCACAACAACCCCATGAATTGCTACAGATAGACTGAAGAGTGGCTGGAAATCTGCTCAGCAGAAAAGGACCTGGGGGTGTTGGTTGACAGCAGCTGAACACAAGCCAGCAATGTGTCCAGGTGGCCAAAGGCATCCTGATCTGCATAAAAAAATAATATGGTCAGCAGGACCAGGGCAGTGATTGCCCCTCTACTTGCACTTGTGAGGCCACAACTCAAGTACTGGAATGCACTGCCCAGGGAAGTGGTGGAGTCACCATCTCTGAAAGTGTTCAAGAAATGACTGGACATGACACATAGTGCTACAGTTTAGTTGACATGCTGGTGTTCAGTCAAAGGGTGGACTTAACGATATTGGTGGTCTTTTCCAACCTTAATGATTCTATGATTCTGTGATTCAGATATCAAGACATCATATCAAAAGCATTTCCCTTTCCAGCTTTTCTGCCAGTCATGGCAGAGGGCTTCTGAGTCAGCCCAGCAAGCTGCAAGGCTTTAAAGATGACTTTGAACCCTTTGGTCCCTCAGCCAGAGGCTCCCCTTGAGCCTAAGCTGAAAGCAGATCTGGAGAGCAGCAGTGTCTCCCATTTGTCTGCTGGAGCTGACACATCCAACCTGTGTGATCACACTCATCAATCAGTGAAAAATGCTCCAGAAAGCCTCTTTCTTACCATATTGCCTAATTCAGAAAGCCTCTTTCTTACCATATTGCCTAATTCATTCATTTCTCCCATACTTTGGAGGCAAGCACAGTCTGTCCAGGGGCTGAGTGGCTGAAGATTTCATGGAAATGACATTCCCAGACAATAAAATCTTATATGAGGTGCTTGCTGACAAGGAGAGGCAGTCAGCTGCTCTGCAGCTCTGAACCAGGCAGGACAAAAATCCTATTTGCATTTTTTATCCCTAATTTATGGAGTAACCTTCTGCACTGTTCCTCTGGAAGTCAATGATACAACCATGATATCACTGGATCAGCAATACCTATTATGAAAGTGAACTTCTGCCTCTTTTTTAAGAGCTGAACCAGCCACTTCTCTAATTCATTCCAAATGTCAGGAGCAAGTTATCCTGGAGCAATAACCTGAAGAGCACCAGTCCCTACATGCATTACATGGGAACCCAATGTTCAAAGCAAGCTGGAAAGAAGAGTTGGGATCCTCAGTTAAGACAGTAAAAGCTCATCAACATTAGTGAGGGGTAGAATACTATTCCTAAGACTAAAATCCCAGAAGGACAAATTATTAATATTATAGAAGTGCAGGACTTAGTAGTACAACATTGTGCTGCCTTCTAGATGGTTATTGAGCTAATTTGGATAACTTCCCTGGTGTCATAGAATCATAAAATGGTTTAGATTGGAAGGGACCTCAAAGACCATCTTGTTCCAATATCTGTCACAGGCAGGGACACCTTCCACTAGACCAGTTTTCTCAAAGCCCCATCCAACCTGGCCTTGAACACTTCCAGGGATAGAGCATCCACAACTTATCTGAGAAACCTGTGCCAGTGCCTCCTCACACTTACAGCAAATAATTTCTTCCTAATTCTAACCTAAATCTACCCTCTTTCAGTTTAAAGCCATTCCCTCTTGTCCTATCACTACATGTCATTGTAAACAGTCCCTCTCTCTCTCTTCTGCCTTCACTGGAAGTCTGCTAGGTTTCCCCAAGACCTTCTCTTCTCAAGGCTGAATAACCCCAACTGTTTCAGCCCTTCCTCATAGGAGAGGTGCTCCAACACTAATCAATTTCCTGGACCTTGTCTGGACTTCATGGTAGGCACACAAATACCATTTGCAACAACAGAAATGCCTCTCCATGTCCAGGACCAGGTTTCCAGAGCAAGAATGAGCAAAAGAGATGTCACATCCAGTCTCACTCCATCTTCTACTCTTTTCAGTTTGTTCTGATGTCTCAGAATCACTTTGGAGACCAGCATGCCTGCCTGAACATGCCTGAAAAAGCTTTTTTCAAGAGCAATGTTCTTAGCTTTGGAAGCTCCTAAGGATGCTGTCCAGCAGCCCCTCCAAATTTATTGTCTACAGTCAGCAGAACTGCCTGGCCTGCAACTGAATTCCTAACCCCATTAAATAGGTTATTATCTTCTTGCAGGATCATGAAATATTAAGGCCTCAAGGAAATGGAAGTTCCATCACTAATTTGGAGGTCAGTAATAAAACCCTTCATTTCCAAAACAACCACAGGCTTCAATCTCCCTTCTGCTTAGCATTATTAGCTAAGTGCTCACAGCAAGGGGAAAGGCAGCATGTGTACAAGGTGAGCAGCTACTTCCTTTCCTTCCTGCTCAGCAAATTTTGCATATGTGCACCCAAAGGGAATAAAAAGCAGGAAAATCAGATAATATCAAAACTCTAAGTTCCATGCAGAAATATTCAGCTATCCCATTTGTAATGCCACATGAGTTCACACGCCTCGTGGATATCACATAAAAATTAAATCATGCAACTTGAGGCACCTCTATAGTAAACACTGCAAAATAAATTAGAAATACTCAAAACACAAAATAAGGTTTAGCCATACATAGCTTGAATGAGTTTGTTTTAACATGCTGAGAACAGAAGTAAATTATCCTCACTGAGGCCCAGGAGGGCACAGCTGGATTGCTGCCTCTCCATGTGACAGTTGATCTAAAGCTGTGCTAGGGACTTCTCCACTGCAAGGAGTAACTGTATACTGCCTGAGCTCATGTATGGTAGGTAAAATAATAGCTACTGTCACCCATACCTGCTCCCAGAGAGTTAACAGCTTTCTTAGTTGCAGGAGCTTTGCTCCTCAGCATTTTATCTGGCCTAATCAAGCAGGCAGTGCCCTTTCCTTACATTGAAAGTTGGCATGGTTATAGTGCTGACAGCTGCACCTGACCTCATCTCAGAGATGGGCCATGTGAATGCCAATGGTTTCAACTTGGTAGAGCCACGTCCCATCAGTATTCAGAAAATAACTCACTCCAGAAATACATAGATCTTGCCCTTACGTTCTGAGCAACTCTTTGGAGTACAGTTACTTGCAGCAGTCACCCAGCTTTCCTTTGAAAATATCTTGATGAAGGGAAGTGTCAGTCCATGAGAATCCTTCCTTGAAATGGTCAAAGGGTCTGGGGAGGAGAGTCAGAAAAGTAATGATGCTTTCTGAAAACTGAAGAGATCATTACATAACCCTAATGTGTTATAAATACCATGCAGCATGTGAATGTAATAATTGAAAGTAGTAGTAGATCTGTTTTAATGCAGGAGAAGTGCATAATATATGTGATTATGCAAATGCTTACCACAGAGAATTCTGGTTTCTTTCTCACTGCCATGTTTCAGACTATCATACTAGCAGATCACCTTGGTACAGAACCCATGGGGTCACGGACTCATACCTGCTTATCCAGGTCTATCTGTCCTTCAGGGCAAGCCCTGGAAGTCTTGCAGCCATGAGAAGGAAGTATTCATCTTCTTACCACTCCAACAGGAACTTTGTCATTAATCTCCAATGTGTCTCAGAACCTGAGCAATAAAACAAGGATCAGACTTAGTTCTTCACATGTTTTGTTTGCCTGGGTGATTTAGATTAGAAGATTTTCTGGATGATGGTTGCCTTACTTTAAGCACCTAGCAATGTAAGGTTGTGGTCTCAGCAGGCAGCTCTCAGTTGACAGTAACATGAAAAAATGGCAATAAACCAGAAGAAAGAAATAAGAAGATTTTAGGATGTACGACCACAGCTCTAATATAGAAAAATTGGTTGCAAACCAACTCAGTTTCTACACTAAACTGAAAAATAGAATATATGTCAAGCTTGGAAAAAGTAAGAAAATATCTTTAAAGAAGTATTTTCATTTTCAGATCCTTTTTTTAAGCACTAGCAATGGAAAATTGTGCAGTCTTTCATAAACAGTAATATATGCCCAAAGCAATGGCTGTCCTGTCATAAAATTAGAAACTCTGCGTCTCATTCTACAGCAGGAAAGAAATAAAGAATGCAAGTATTTGCAATGATGATGTATTTTTGAAATAAAATTATGAACTAACTCTGCTAAAAGATATTTAAGAAATTTTTACTCTTTTTGCAAATAGTCATGAACAACAGTTCTAACTTAAAGAGACACTCAACATTTGTCAATTCATTCTGAAGCTGGAGTAATTTTCACTTTAAAAAAAAATACATTTGCTTCAAACAGATTTTTTTCCAGAGTCAATGAAATGATTCAGAAATATCAGCACAAAGAAAACAATAGCAGTAATAAAAATGAATCAAATTACTCAAAGAAATCATTAGCAACAACTTTTATTGCCCAGTGGGGTGAGACATAGATCTTTTGATGGAATATATTGGCCAGCATTGGAGATAGGACTCACAGACATCAGGCCAGGCAGTGATAACAACAATATTAACAGATAACTCATATTTATGTCAATTCACTCTGTGCCTCAAGAAGAGTCTGATATGATTCTGCTCTCTCTGATTGTGTTGACATCAGAACTTCAATGAATGGCTTCAAAGGGCACAGAAACCACTTCACTTCTAGCAAAAAAGTGCTCTCAACTTTCATAGTGCAGAAGATTTCAGAGCAGATTTGAAAGAGATGTCGGATAAACAGATTCACCCTGAAATAAACAAAAAATAACACAAGTCTTTTCTCATCCATAAAACAGCAATTCAGAGCTTGTCTGAATGAAAACGATTTTTGATCTTTCTTATTCAACTGGATAGGTTTTATGCAGAGTTTGCATTTAAGATCTGCAGCGCTACTTTTGGAAGCAGGGAATGTTTCTAGGCTAATGGGGGCACATACAATACTTAATGTAGAAAATACCTATATATAACAATTATGGGAAGTACTATAGGTCCACTGCTTCCTGATGGAGATGTTCATATGAGCCATTAAGCAACACATTGATTTCATGTTAGCAGAGAGTTCTCATTTTCAGTATTGCTGTAGGATTTTCTAACAAAGAATTGCTGAGACATATCACAGCACAGAAAGATTATTATAAGGTGCTTTTGGCACTGACTTCTGCCAGAAATGGTGTTTAACATGAGACACATTGCATATATTTCTTTACATTGACATCACCTGTGTCAGGGTGACATCAACTTATGCTATGTTGATTCCAAGATATTGTGCACATAAACCATATGTTTTAAATTAACTCGCTTATTTGTGATCGCTGTGTACAGATCCATTTAAGACATTAAAATTATATATTAACTGGTGCTTATGTGGTTCTCTTAGTCAATTTTCAAAGTGTTACTGAGCTATATATTCTCCCATAACAGAAATTGTGGGTTCTGAAAGATTTCCTATGGGACACTTTAAGCTTTTGCCTGATGAAGTTAATAAATAAGATAAGTAATGGACATATAAGGTAAATAGGAGTCAAGATGAAAATGCATTTCAGTGGAAGTGTTGCACTAATGGGCTCATCAGTGAACTGCAAAGACCTGTTAGATGTTACAGGCTTCATTCCCTCTTGCAGGTATAATTGTAACCTTCTCCCAGCCCAGCAGCTTTCAGCTGCAGCCTGTTGCCCATCTCCAGCTCCAGTATCTGACCAAAGTCACCAGGACAATATCTGTAGAGCAACAAATTAAGTGTTTTGAAAGGAGAAGACATCTGGGTTTCTTTGGGAAGCAAGATTGGTATTTACCTGGCCACCACCCTGAGTGGTCCTGAAGGTAGTTCAGAAGGACAAGGTTTCCCCGAATCCCTTGGGGTGAAAGGGTGATCTTTGAGAAAGGCAAACACTAAATTTTTTTTTCTGTTATAACAGCTTATAAATAGCAGTTCTATTTTATATTTATTTGAAATTTCTTTCAGGTATCTTCAAACCAATAAATTCCAAAGTCATGCTAAGTGCAAACAAAGCTTTTGCCACAAATCAAACAAAATGTTCTCATCAGACCTCATATAATTTAAGTTTTTTCAATGTATTGATTTTTTCACATAAAAACTTCCATTCACTCCTTACATTTTTATTGGATTTTTTTACTGCTAAAACTCCCAAATACCACAATGCCAATTCACAGATCTGATGCAGCTTTTCACCGAAAAAAAAGAATTATCATTTTTACCAAATAATGGCAAATCAAACTTAGACTTTGTCAGAATATACATTTTAATCTTTTAAATCATTAAGTTATTTCACCTTTTTTTAAATTTTGTTTCAAAATTATTAATTCCACTCAATAACAAGTGCTTGGAAATATAACTGTGATATTGTTTCTAAGACTGTTCAGTATATGACCTGAACATTCACCTTGTGATGTCCAATCTAAAAGAGATGCCAGGAGCCTGATTATGAGCCCAGTCACCCTGGAGCAAAGCTGAAACCAAAATGAAGGACATCCTGAATGGCTGGGGTTGGAATCCCTCACTGCACGTCCTGCTCCAAAGCAGAAGGGAGCACCCAAGGTTCGTAGATGCTTGTGGTCCAGAAGGAACAGCAAAAGCCAGAAGGGTCCAAAAGACCTTATCAAGTTTTATTAACGAATTACATAATATGCATGGAAATTTGTGCATGTTTTCCCCCTATATTCTAATATTAAGATACATAAAAGAATATAAGCATAAAAGGAAGAAAGGGAGAGAGATCAGAGAGGAGAACACCAGTCATGGGTCCAGCATCGATCAGTCAATGGAGTGCCAAGGGTCCTGGGTGTGTCACCTAAACTCTGTGGGTCATCCGTTTTAAAGACGTTTTCCTCAGCCTGGGTCTGGTTTTCTTGTTTCTCATGCAAATGAGTTATCATGCACATTCTGTTCTTCTAGATCTTTCTGGAAATGGGTCAGAGGGCTTTCAGGGTCTTTGGTGGCCTTGATCCCCCCTCTACTGGTCTTGTCTGGTCCATAACCCCATTGCCACACTTGCACTGTGCTGTATTTTGCAGTCTCCATGGTCCAAAACAGGGAAGATGACCCCAAGAGAAAGTGATGGCCTATCTCCACACAGCCCTTTTCCAGCCAGATCCTGTTCTAACTTGCCCACTTGCACAATGGTCATCAGCATTTGAGATGTAGCAGTGCTTTAAGTTCTTGCTGACCAGGCTTCTACATTCACTCACTTTGTCTTAGGGTTTTTTCACAGTCTGCACTATTTCCATTTAGCAGTTGATTGGCATTTGCTGACAGCTTTGCTGGAACAAATAATGGAAACAGGTGAGATTTCTGAGGAAAGGTGAGAGACAAGTTAAATTAAAAATAACACCTGTATGAGCAATGAAAACCTTCAATCTCTCCTCACTGAATGTGTTTTTTTAAGATGTTAGTTTATTTCCTCCAAAGAAATGTGATTTTCAAGAAAATTAGGTATTACAGACTGAGATTTAAAATAGTATCTAGGTGTTAATATTATCATTGTTCCGACTGAAAATTCTACTATAGGCTGACTTGATAAATAAATCAAATACCTATGTTTAAACATGAACACAAATACTTAGGATATACTAATTTTCACTTCCACTTTCCAGGTCTGCTACACATGCACCAAGTTATTTGACATCAGTGGAATCTGTCAAGAAATCTCTTCAGTGACAGAATAGT
Organism: Acanthisitta chloris; assembly: GCF_000695815.1. Classification (NCBI taxonomy): domain Eukaryota; kingdom Metazoa; phylum Chordata; class Aves; order Passeriformes; family Acanthisittidae; genus Acanthisitta; species Acanthisitta chloris. Next base: position 147,052 of record NW_008668533.1, read on the forward strand.
CAGGCACTGGAACAGGCTGCCTAGGGAAGCAGCAGAATCACTGTCTCTGGAGGTGTTCATAAAACATGTAGATGCGGTGCTTAGGGACATGGTTTAGGGGTGGACCTGTCAGTGCTGAGTTAATGGTCAATGATCTTAGAGATCTTTTCCAACCTAAATGATTCTATGATTCTAAGTATGCATTTTGTCCTTATCCTCAGCATTAAAAAGTGCTCAAAGCCATAAGCAGAGACAGGCCATGTATGGTGCTGTGTGGTAAAGAGAGCATGAAACACTCTGAACTTCAGAGAGTCACAACTCATTGAGAAATGACACAGCAAATGAAACGATACAAGCTTCATAACAGTCATCTGTCTGCCTAAGTTACACCCCCAATTGACGCAGATGAAATTCCCCTCTGGCATCTTTCTGTGTTTATTTCTGAATGACTGTTTTCTCTGCAAATTCTTCACATTCCTCTTTTACAGCTAAGCCCTTAGTGAAACCCTAATACATATAAATTAATCTTGGGCATGTGTTATTTGAGATAACAACTGGACAATACTTTACCTTTCTTTGGCACCACAAAAGATTGGTTTGTTTAGAAGAGAACAATATCCTTGCTATCTTTGTCAGTTGACAGGTTTAAGGAGCTGCTTCTACAACAAAAGTGCTTCAATGTAAGTCTAAGGGTCATGGACACAGTATGGTGAAGTAAACTTTGCTATCGCAGCATTTAGTGCATAAGACCTTGAGCTCAACAGATCTCTATCTTTGTATTTTCAATTCAACCCTATTCAGTAATATTTAGTTCACTTCTAAGTCAGAAAGCAAAATCTAACATATGAAAAGAAGCACTTACATCATGTTAGAGCCTGCCATGGACAAAACATTGCACTGAGTGTTATTATTAGATGTAATTGATAGATATGAGATCATTATAGCTACCTTATTTGGGAGCTGTCTGGTCAGCAATGTCTCTACTTACTATCTTAATATCCTAATGTAAGTCTTATCAGCACAGATTTCATACCTCTGGTCTGAACTTGGCACACGTTCATTCTATTGCAGAAATACAAGGAAAGACATTTGGCTTCCTAGATCAGTGGATAAGGACCTGGAAGGTCAGTGTATTGGGCTGTTGTGTATTGGATTAGCAATTCTGCAAGGTCATCTTAAGAAATGCAGAGAAACACTTTTATCTTACTTGGCTTGATGCCTTGCTATTCATAAAAACAGAATTTACCACCCTTTCATTTAAAGGTTTTTGCCTTCTGCCTAAATCTTAAATCAATCCTGTTGCCTCTAAGAACTGCACATTTAATTCTTAATATCTCCTCTTGAATTTGCCTCAAATTCCTCAAAGTCAACACTGCCTATACAACCTACCTCTTTCTATCTCAGTGTCTGAAAATAATAGAAACACATTGTCTATCAAAGTTTTCTCTTGTATATCTATACAAATAACTTTTGAGTTTGCCAGCCTGTCCTATGCTGCACAGTGTCTCGGCTTCTGTAAATCCCAAGTTTTAGCATTACCATGCAGGTGTAGAATGCTTTTAATCATTAATGAATCCAATCAGGTTGGGAATCATTGTGGCATATGGATTTGAACAGTATCAATACTAACACACACACACATCAGGATTGAACTTACAGAAAGTGAAAAGTGTAAATTGTGGCTAAGTGATAAGGAAACAAGGCAACCTATAAGGTGTTTGGACAGAGGTTCTGGCTATCTAGCTCAACACAGGACATCTCACCTCCTGGAAAGACCCATCTCTATCAGTTTTTTGAATGCTTATATGCCTTGTATAGATTAGATGCCTGGTTTTGGACACCGAAACTTATGTGGGATGATCCTCAACCTTAACAAAGGGTATTATTTTATTTAACATGGAAACAGGAGGGATCGATCATGTGTTCAACCATATTTAGTACCTGACTAAACATACCATCTTAAGTGCAATAACAGTTGGCACATGTGCAGATGAAGAAAGTGAATCATAGAAAGGATGGGTTGGAAGGAACCTTAAAGGTCATCTTGTTTCAAACCCCCTGCCATGCATAGGGACGCCTTCCACTAGAGCAGGTTGCTCAGACCCCTATCCAACCCTTCCTTGAACACTTCCAGGGATGAGCCATCCACAGCTTCTCTGGGCAATCTGTGCCAGTGCCTCACCAACCTCACAGTGGCAATTTAAAGCCATTCCCCCTTGTCCTAGCACTCCATGCCCTTGTAAAACGTCCCTTTCCAGCTCTGTTGTAGTCCCTTGAGTTACTGGAAGGGGCTTTAAGATTTCACTGGAGCTTTCTCTACCCCAGGCTGAACAATCCTTTCTTTCAAAGTAAAGGTTGATTGTTTCAATTCACCAGGTCACATTTTTGAAAAAGACGATTGTTTCTCTTGAAAGCTAAATGCACTTTATAGGTTAAGAAATGCATTTTAAAGCAAATTATAACTTAGTGTAAGTTTATTATAATTCATTGTGTTCTTGTTTGTAAAGCATATATTTAATACTTTAATCCCTTCGTGTCATAACATGCTTAAAATACTGACAAGCTCCATGACCTAGTTCCATGTACAAAATGCAATGCTGTAATTCTAAAGGAGGAATCAGCATAGAAAATTTTATTTTTCTTCAATTGAACACCTGGAAATAGGTATTATGAGAAGCAGGACCCGATAAGCATGGTAACAGGTGAATGCTTGGTACAAGTAACCGAAATTAAGGCTTGGAATATTAACCCAGTAACCTGAAAGTTTCCACAGAAATACTGTCATGTAACTTCAAAGTTTTGGACCCCAGAAAGGATGAACAACAGGAAAAACTGCATAATTCCAGGTGGTTCAAGGGTTCCAGACACTTGAAGCAACTGTCTACTCCTGAATATAACAGGAGCTCTAAAACAAATCACTGCTTTAGAAATATCCTTGTCTGAAATCCTAAAAATTGGGTGGTGGAAATTCTTTTAGTAAAAGTGTGGTGAGGCACTGGAACAGGTTGCCCAGAGAGGCTGTGGATTCACCATACCTGGAGGTGTTCAAAACCAGGCTGTATGGGGGTCTGAGTAACCTGGTCTAGCGGGTGGCATTCATGTCCATGGCAGGGGGTTGGAACTAGATGATATTTAAGGTTCCTCCCAACCCTAACCATTCTATGACTATGAAATCAAGGCTGACCCTTCTATGGAGGTGTCTATAGCCATGTATCTACTAGTGTTGGAAGTGTCTAAGCAACTTTTATCATCTGTGCAGATTTCAACTCAGTTGCTTAAACATAGCTGTCTGACACCATTTGAGACATCTATGGGTATCCAAAACATTCCACAGGTCTGCCCAATATGTGAAAGGGCACACAAGAGAACTAAACCTGAACTAGAGGATTTCAGCTAGTGCTAGATACCACATAATGAATGCAACCAAGTCTATGTGTGTAGCCCTCAAACTATCCAACTTAAATTAACTCTATCTTGGAGCTCAACCAGATTAGCAGTACTCAACAGTTCAGATGTTTGTTTCATTTTATATCAGTCACATTCTCAATATTCACTCAAGCCCTGATAAACCAAGCAGAGCCTGTCCCCATTTATGATGACAATGGGACAAAGCCTCCATGTAATATTAATAAATACTATTACATAACACAGCATTATGAAAGTATTTTACTTCCACAGTCATGTGGTCATCTCCATGCTTGCCTGTTCAGTTTTATAGCAGATAGTCCAATTCCCAATCTGTAACTATGATTAATTTTGGAGGGTACATTTTTAGGCACACACTAGGGACCATTTTAACAATTCAGTAGTACAGACCATTCCACACCATTGCACAGGATTGTGCCCCGAAGCCTTTCAATTTTCCAATATAGATATGCTCTTGAGTCCATTTGTGATCTATGCCAGTCCCACATGCTCATAGTTTTGCACTCAGCTCAAAAGCACACACTTACTTTTAGTCTCTGGAAAGTAATGGAGGTGAATAAATGTATCTGCTTTCTTTCTAGCTTTTGTTCTGTAAAAAAAATAAAGTTGAAAAGCTATGATAGATTGCTGAAGAAGCATGCCAATAGCTGGCTTGTTTTCAGCAAAACTCACTTCCTGGTATTCAATTAAAAAAAGAAAATTACTGCATTTCAAAAGCACTCTATTTTAGAATTTCATAAGCAGCCTCAAATTCTGTGGCAATCCTGAAATTTGCTTTCCTTATTCAGATATTCCAGTATATTCTGTTCCACAATAAATTCATCAGGCATTTTTTTCCATATCCTGTCCAAGTGACTTACACTGTGCAGCTGAGCTTTATCTATCCATTAATCTGGAATTTCTCTTTCATCCAAAACACTTAAATATGCATAATTCTAAATACTGAGGAATATTGACTGATTTCAGTAGAATTCTTCATATGTTTAAAAATATGTCTATGCTGAAAATAGGACAAAATCTAGCTATTGGTTTCCAACTAGACTTTGTTCCCCTGATCACTGTCTTCTGGACATGGCCATTCAGCCAGTTTTCAATCCACGTCGCTGTCTGCTCTCATTTAGTCAATGCATTGACCTCTTTTCTATGAGGATATTACTACATTTGCTGGATGAAATTATGAGACTGAAGAAAGGAGGAAGGAAAAGCTTTGTGCATACAGGTCTGGTCCCATACCTCATCTGGAGAGAATGAAGCATCTTCTCCTTTCATTAATATTAGTAGGATTCCTTTTGAATTTCATGGAGAAGAATCAGGTCTTCAAAACTGACTGGGTAGTTTATATACTTGAGTGTGCTGAAGGTCCTAATGTAGAAAATTCAGAAACATTTTGCTAGTGCATCTTGTTTCTTTTATTAATTACATTTTATTATGTGGAATCTCAGCTTCATTACCATTATTTAACTGGAATTTAATTAAACACTAAACCATCCTATCTGAGACTCCCATAGCCGGGAAGGACATGTACCTAGTTACCAAAGCTTTACACTACAAGTTTATCAGACAAAATTCAAACCTTGTCTTGTTGATACAAATTTGTGAATATTCTAGCAGTGCACTGCACATTCATAAATGTTGTCACAATAAGTTGGCATTGAAATGTCATTTCTACAAACAGTCCCTATCAATATTTTAATAAATAAAATGATACATTATTTCTTTATCAGACAAGCAAAATCTTGAGATAAACGATGAGCTGAATTGTTTTTATTTAACTGTGTGAATTATTTACTTGGAATAATATAACTGCTCTGCTCTCTGGCTTGTTTGATGATTTTCTAATTATTTTTCCTAAAACTGTCATAACATAATTTCACTTCCCCAGCATTTCTTTCTCAGGGGCTCAAAAGACCCAGCAGCAGTTTAAATTAAAATCTTTTTTCATTATTTTAAGCATTAAACACTTTTCCTCAGCTCCTACGCATCACAGCCATTCAAGAACCTCAGTCTTTAGAAACTGTATCATCTCAATTTAATTTACAGGCAAATGAAGACACAAAGCAATAAAGTGACTGGACCCTCAGTAATCAGTAGGTCTGTGGCAAAGTTGGGAATGCATTGAGATCTGCTGTATTTCATTGCACAAACACTTTCATTAAGCCTTTCACTTTTTTTTTTTTTCAATTTCCAGGAAATGTTGGAAGGTCTCTAAGGACTTCAGCTGCATTATTATGACACCCTGCTTAGGTGTGTTGGTCCCAGGAGGGAAACGTTCATGTCCTGTGCACTTTTCTGCAGTTTGTATGAAGACTGTGGATAATCCAGAGGGAACATATTTCAGGAGCAGTTTTCAGAGAAAGGATGGCACTTATCAGGTAGGTAGAAAAGTACACCATTCAACATTAAGACACCTTAGGCAGCTTTCAAAAACACCCAGCATCATGGAAGGACATGAAAGACACCAAGCAATGCATAGTTGGCACATGTGGCACAAGGCAACCTACAGGAATGACTTCTCCTTCTGAGATAACAGATAGGGACAGCTAGGATACCTTTGGACAGAAGACACCTGTGTTTAAGCATCTGTACCACAGCCCCAGTCACTGGGTACCTAACTCTAGACTTCGCTGACCACAGCACAGCTCAGATACTTGGTTAGTCTATATACATCTCTGCATATGTGGCTAAATTTATGCACTAACCCAAAAACTGTTTAAAATTTAGCTTACATTTCAAATGAAATCATGCCCATAAATCATTTCACACAACACACCAAATGCATTTGAACAAGGTCTGAATGTGACTTCTCTAGAGAAATATGTTTCTTTGGTAAATTATCATGGAACTAATTCAACTTTGTGCATGTTACTGGTGGGCTGATATAGAGCTTTTTTTATTAAGTATCAGAGTTTTTCTTCTACTTTTAATTGTGCTCCTGATGTTCCTGACAGCTGCTAGAAGACTATGCCATCTGAACACTCATCAAACACACACACAAAAAGAAAAGCAGGCCACAGGAAAGAGTTCCTCTGCCTGTATGAGGACATATGCAATATGAGCATCCATGTCTGAGCAAATCACTCCCTTTTCTATGCCAGAAAAAAACCGTTCATAGAGACACCTTGGCAACCATATCTTACATTGCAGTTAGTCTTGCTTTGAGCAGAGGGGTGCTCTAAATTACATCCAGGAATCATCTCCATCCTAATTTTTTTCTCAGTTAATATTTCTGTGTTTTCTCATAAATACACACTTAATGGCCTGTGAGTCACCTGAGCTGTTTTGGACATTTAAGTTAGAAGGAAAGAGATTAGAAGTTCTTGCTTTTCTCTATTGTCTATATAAGAAGCCTAGAAAATGAGATCAGATGTAGACATTTGAACTGAAAACATCTTCATTAGATTAGGAGACACCTACAAGTAAGTATTGTTTGGAGTAGTGGGTGGAGAGGCAATGTTCTAACTGTCTAAGCCTGTTTAAAACTGATATAATTTGGAAAACTCTGATCTGTATTTTTCAGTAATATTATGTAAGATAAAAAAAAAAACCCAGCTAATTCCCAGCTATGCCCTAATGCAGAGCTGATTCAATGGCTCTACATTTCCTGGTACTTTCTTGTATTTCAACCTATCAAACCCTATGGCATCAGCTGACCATGTGAGGGAGCTCACTGTTGTGAGAGGCAGTTGACATTTGTGCTACTAAACTAATTAGTAACATTGGCTTAACTGACCCAGTATGACCACAGCCAGGCCGTTAAACTCTCATTTAATCAAAAAAATGGGTTAGTGCACCCAAATTGATTGTTAGGGATAGTGTACAGAATATAACAACTCCTCAAAGTGCACAGAAATCACATGGGAAAATATTTGGGATCACCATTAAATATAATGGACAATCAAGTCTCAGTGTCCAGCCCCTGGCACTGTTTAACATATCTGTAAAGTACCCCAAGGTTTCATCTATGAATTATCATTGCAGCCATAGGCAATATCCCTCATTTGTTAGGAAAACAAGTTTGGCGCTCACTTTGAGACAAACCTTTCAGTAATTGCAAAGAAACACTTAGTTGTACAGAGAAGTCAAGGGCATAGAATTTGAATCAGGAAGTTCACTTCCCCAGTATCTTCTAAAGAAAAATGTTTATCTTAAAATCATAAAATGCATTTTCTGCAAGGAATATTACTTCTTTGCAATATCTGTTATTGAAATAGGCTAAAAATTGGGAGCTTTTGGGTATGCATTCTAGTTGTCATCATGTTTGAACATTCTGTTTCTAATCTGGCTGTCTTAAAAGGTTTAATTGCCAAGGATAGAACTAAATTAAAGATAAACTTAGAATTGCGTTTTAGCTATGTGAAGTAATTAGACTCACTGAAAGCAAATTCCAAAATGCCACAGTGTCTATACTCTTAATTACACTTTGCTCACAAATATGAGCTTAATTGTCCATATCAAATGGCATTTAATTATGTAAAATATTGCAAAATGTACAATAGCATCACTAATCCATGATATGAACTACGTCGTCCTGAATATATGAAATGCCATCTCTGGACCAGCTACAAAATGTGCACATCTGCTAAAGTCAGCAATGTCATTTTGTAGACATTCATAATGTTCCTTCTCACTGAAGACCAGAGTATTTGAGCATATGATGATCAGCTAGAAATAAACAGGGTGTGCTGGTTTCATCTGGGATGGAGTTAATTTCTTCTCAGTAGCTGGTACAGTGCTGTGTAGTGAAGAACTGCACATTTGTTATAAGAAGATATTAAAAGAAAGGTTAAAATTCAAACAATTGCAGAGAGGTGTGTATGTCTGACTATCTGTGCCCATGGTTCTTAAGAGCTAGAAGTGGATCCTACAAAAGGACAAGATAATTAGCATTTCTTGAATGACTATGTCTTGCACAGCCTGTGTTTCCTGGCTCCCAACCTGGTGCTTCCTATGGCAAGGAAGAAGGGTTCTATATGTGGATCTGAATGCATATAATATAGTACATCTTAGAGAAAAGAGTAGTGCAAAGGCTGCTTGATACTCCCTGTTCAGTGGCAGATGAATCAAAGCCTCCAGGAACTCTGGGTCGGGGTCTGGTGACTACTCTCAACAGAAGCTGCTAGAGCTCCCTCAGTCCCAGTGCCTGGTGGTTTCCCTTACCTTGTCCTTACCTGACAGCATCAGACACACTCAGAGGGGTCCTGTGTCACTGTTCTCACAAGTTGTTCCCAAGGCAGAAGTCAGAGGCTGCTGCACAAGATGCTACATCTGCTGGCTGCTGCCTCTTAGCTGTGCTCATGTACCTCAAGTAGATCCATGCATTGTATTCAGGACTCTTTAATAGAAGAGCCTGGGAGCAGGGAGCAGAACCTGTCATTACTCAATCATGCCTCACAACCAAAGTTTCACTTCTTGTTCTCCCTCTACCCCCATGAATTTTGTGGGTTTGTCTTCAGTCTCAGCTAGTAGGAAGTAGGGAGTTCCTGCAGAAGTTTTTAGTTAGTAGTTAGCTCAGGCTCTTCTACTTGAAAAAGGAGTTGCTGAGCCTGAAGAACTTCAGACTGAGGAGTTCAGATGTGCTACATCTTTGTTGAAAACAATAACTGTAACAGTTCATATAAAAAAAAAGCAGCCTCCTTTTTCTATTTCCTCTCTGTTCAAATGAAAAATGAGACTTCTGTCTGTATCCAAAAGTAGAACTCAGGTACATGAACCTAACTTTTGTATAGGCACCTACATCTAAGAAAGCAAAAAGACTTTAAAAACTCTAGTCTAATAAATATTTCCTGCTTAATGTCTTTTACATCAACATACTTGTGTGAAGTGTCTGTGCGTTGCCTTCCACTGTACTGGCCATTATTTGTGTATAAAGTGGCAGTAGACCTCTAGAGGCAGTGACTCCATTCCCCTTTCTGTATTTGGCTTTTATCTGCTTGCAAAAAAGTCCCACATTTTCCAATCCTCAATTGACCCATGTGCCCACTATGTCACAGGGAAGGAAAGGCTTGGACTTAGAAGAGTAACTCAAAGAAAATTCAAGTGTTGTAACAGCAACAATAGTTTGGGAAGAACTGTGTTTGCAGGAGCTCACTGAATAGAACTGAATGGTGAGGTTGGATTAGGATTCTTGAACAAGCATAGCATAGTAATCTTGGCAAGTTATGATGACAGTCTGGACAGCAGTTTTGCCAAGGAAAACATCTGGATCACATCAGACACAAATGTGGCCAGAGGTTCTAGAAGGAAGAATGGCAAAAGTGACACCTAGCCAATAGGTCTCAGTAAATAAGAAAATGACCTTCTAATCGTGACAAAAAGTTTGTGGTTAAAGACTCAGCATTTAATTATACTGTTACCAGTGGCTGCAGGTCTGTTTAGGGCATAAAAACCCCAAGCAGATACCATGTCCATCTTATTCCTTAAGTCACTAAACCACAGATTGCCAGACCCTGAGTGAGTTCAACAGGGGGAAATAGCCTCAGTATTTCCTTTCTTTTTGTTTTATCTTCCTGAGCATTTACTGTTTATTCGTACCAAAGTTATGCTTGAACTGTGCATAGATTAGCACAGACCAGGGATCATCCCTGATGCTGCAAAGTTTGGACACAGTCACTGCTTTTGAAAAGCAATGAGTTAGAAGGATTAGCCATACAAGTGCAAAAGAACAGTCCCCACTTGATTCATTAGCTGTAGCTACGGCTGATAGGTATTTGGCTTGGCACAGAATGGTTTTTCCTACATTTTAACTTGCAAAAATCCATAGAATCATGAAAAATATGGATGAAATGGACTCTTATGTGTTACCTACTTTATATTTTTTCCAAGGCAATAGCAATGTTACCTAAACCTCTCCAAAGATCCTGTATTATTACACAGTAGTATAATATGATGACATTTCTGCAATCCATTCATCATAGGCTTCTCATGTAGAAAGAATTGCACGTGGAATGAGTTCTGCAATGGTGTTGAACTACTTTTTAATTGCTTCTTTTGGTGTATTTGCCTGTAGGCAATTTCTTCCAAGTCATCTTCTCTGGAGAGCCATCAAATACATGAATTTTTACAATTTTTTTCATGTGATGAAGCTTTGAAAGAGTGCAAGGAGGAAGGTGATGATGGCTGGCTGGACTTGGATTCAAGATTATGGCCAATGCAAAATGAAAGTAGAAAAGAAGCAGATACTTCCTAACAAAGCTAAGAACAATTCTCACTAAACATCCGCTGTGATTATATAGTCGGAAAAATGAGTCCTTTCCAGCTTTTGAGATCTGCTGAGGCTGCTTGTGCTTGCAGTAAGAAGTGGTGACTGGTCACAGTCCTGAAACCTGCTGTGTCTCATTCTGCTGCTGTTGAGGTTGGGATAGCAGAGTGATTTGCTCTCTCAGGCCCTGTAATACACACCCAATCTTCATCAAACATTTTTCATTACAGTTTCAGTTTCAGAATGAAAACTGCCTTCAAAACCACAGATTTTCATCTCCTGCAAAAGAAAAATTAATCTATTCCCTCTCTTTTTACTTTGGAATCAGACCCTTAAAAATCACTTTTTTTTTTCATTGCAGCCTACCTAGAAAGGCAAATAGAGGCTATTGTTAAAACTTATAACTTAACCATTAAACGAAAGTGATTTAGAAACCAATCATTTGGAAATATAAAAAATCACAGGGTTCCATTCCAAGAACATTGCCAATAATAGCTGGAATTGAGAACATTGGCTATGGTATGCTCTTTGTGAGAATAACGTAATTGAATTGACGTGTTCCTATGGAAAGTTCTTATATTGATGAAACTGTACTTTCTCATTTCAAAAATGCCAGTCTAGTCCTGAGCACATGGAGCGAAGGTTTTGCAGCCTCTCAAAATAAAATGGTGTCCAGGATTATCTCTAAATCATTTTCCCACTCAGTAGACAGATGTCAAAGATCAGCATTAAAACTTTTACAACATCCTTTAGCAGCTTGTGCTGCAATGACTCTGGGTCCTCATTTTACGCAGTGAGGCCAAACAAGCCAAAAACCCTTTATACAAATCACTATATAATACACATTCAAAAACCTTTTACCTGCATCAGCAAGACTATGGGACAATGAAACCAAAACGAATGTAGGGTTGTAATGAATTTATTCATAATTCTCCTAGCATTGAACATATCATTGATAAACAGGTGCTGGAAAGATCTGACTGTGCACATACACAAGAACAGTTCATGTTAGCTCAGCAATATTTCTGTGGTCTTCAGTATTTTCTTCCAGTCAGAACTGGAGTCTCTGTAAACTTCTGAAATCCTGTGTAAATGGAACTGCAATTCTGATTGGAATTGAAGCTCCCTATGTTTTTGCAAAGTTCATCCTTGCTTTTCAAGAGAGAAACAAATGCCCTCGGCTATTGGACCAGCAGATCCAGAGCCTGTGCTGCAACCTGCAGTCATCAATATCTGCCGAAGAGAGCGTGTGCCATCGTGTGGTGATGCAGTCTCACCACTCCACTGTCATTTTCCACCGCGGTATAGATGTAACCAAAGATAAATGTACAGTGAGGAAGAATCCTCCAGATCCCACCAATTTCTCAACTCCCTTTAATACTTTGAAGATGGCTGATAGGACAAGGGGAAATGGCCTCAAGTTGTGCCAAGGGAAGTTCAGTTTGGATATTAGGAAAAATTTATTGACTGAAAGAGTGGCAAAGCATTGGAACAGGTGTCCCAGGGAAGTGATAGAGTCACCATCCCTGGAAGTGTTCAAAAAATGAGTAGATGTGGCCCTTTGTGATATAGTTGAGTGGGCACAGTGGTATTTTGTCAAAGGTTGGACTTGATCTTGGAGGGCTTTTTCCAATCCTTATGATTCTATGTCTCAAGGGATTTTTGTGTGTCTGTAGTGTTGCTCCACTTGGTCAGAGCTTTTGGAGGCCACCAGGAGTAAAAAAGCATACTAAAGCTGAAAGCTGGGGTGCAACCATGAAGATGTGACTTGGACTCCTGTGATGCAGGGAAGACCCCTAGAACAGCTACCACCCTCTCTGAGATTTGTCAGCCGCCTCACTCTCCCTCCATGAGGTTGGTTTCTCCATGCCATGAGCCTGGCCAGCAGTAGGGAGACAGGTCTATTCACAGGCAAGGCCTGTTTGGCTTTTTCTTCTCCACTGTGCCTGCATGGAGCTGGGCTGGCACATGGAGATGGAGTTGGGTAGGAGCACCATGTTCTGCCCTCTGCACTAGTCCTTTGTGATGTCTCTTGGACTTCACAGAGATGGGAGATACCAGCTTCAATAACATGGTTTTGCAGAGAAGCTTTTGAGAAAGTGATTCTTGCCAGGTGAAGGTTCTCTTTGGCTGTGGATGAGGCTGAAGTGTCCTGAGTTAACCCATGCACACCTCCACCCTACCTGATCTGTTTCTTCTGGCTAACTGGTGCCCACATTGAGTCCTTCCCAAAAGGACATGGCAAAGCATGGGCATTGCCATGGGGAATGGGCTGCAGATAGAACCTACACAGGGATGCACAACACCCCACAGCAGCTTTAAGTGCAATAGCCAAGCGAAGTAGAGCTATAAGGATGACCAATGTCACAGCATGTAGAATAACTCAGTAACAACCCTTATCCTGAGTGCAATGACATCACTCATTTGTAAACTAAACACAAGATACAATCTTATCTTGATAATGTTACTGATTTTCATACTATAGAATTCCCAAGATCTTACTTTGGTTTTTGTCCACTGAATTCAATTATAGCAGAGGTTCTTGGAAAGCTGAAAATGTGGTTTGTACCATGGAGAGTATACAAGGCAGGGAAAGGACCACAACAGGACGCGGGTGTCACCCAAAGAGAGGAGAGAAGGACTGCCAAAGAAAATCATCTTTCTTTCAGTAAGTTTTTGGAGGTGAAAGAGATGGAAAAAACAGAGCGACTGTCCAGACTCTTCAAGAATTTGACACATTTTTAGAGGATGACTTTCACGAATACTTTCTTGCTTGCAACATTTCCATCATCTCCAGACAGATTGTTTCAAATCTAATCCTTAGCTACTGCACTATTGATCGCAGGCAGACACAGAGAAAATAATTGGATCTATTTTATTCGTCTCACAGTTTCCTCTCCCCCTCTTCCACCTCGAAATCCTGTCCTCTGATTTCCCTCCAGCCTATCTCCATGTCCATCTGATCCTACAGGTGACACTACTCACAGGAGGAGAGGAAACACCACAATCCAGAATCTCCAGTACTTCCTTCTTCCCTCTAGGTGGTGCCGTGGGCATGGATTAATGCGACTTCCTAAAGTCGAGGCTTTGGTGAAGGGGAGATTCAACCAACTTGCAGGTATACCTCAGTGGCTATTCTGGCAGAGGCTGTGCTGCCTTATGGTCGAGGCACAATATGTGAGTAGGAAACATAGCATTTTTCTTTTTTTTTATGAGGTGAGTGAAGTCTGCAGTAGCTGAATGCCCTTCTCTATTGTAAGGTCTTAGATCTCTTCCCTCACTTTTTCATTGTATTTCACTTTCTCACCATCTTTCTTTATTGCCCAGAGTGACCCCTCTCAGTGGAATATAAAACAAATCATATAAGAACATTAAATTGACCTTTGAGATACGGGGAGCAGGATTTATCTGTAGGTAATGCTCTCTGAAATAATCCAAGACTTCTTACAGTCAACAGAAGGAAACAGGTGGTTCCTCCTAAAGCAGGTATCTGAAATAGAGCAGTGCTGGCACAACCAGCAAAGCTCCATTACTCTCCAGGGACTGGAACAGGAGTCCCAGTGAAGTCTGCATGTCTGCATGGTTGACACTGAAAGTTAAGTGAGACACAACATTTAAAACTTACAGAGAAACTAAATGGCATCTATTTGCTCTAAGTACTGAGCAAATACAGCCAAAACACAGAAACGAATAGCATCTTTTTGTTGTAGTAAACCTTGAAGGACACTGTATTCCCAGCCCATAGGAATGGTAGGTTCATTTTAAAAGTGAAAAGATTAATTCTGAACTAATCCTGACTTGGAGATGGCTCAGATGTGTCTCAGAGGCCAATTGCAGCGGTTGAGGCTTTCTTTGCCAGCCTGAAGAGTAACTCCAGTGGGACCCACAGGCTTCACACTTGAACCCTCACATTTTTCCCTGTGTAGAATTGTTCTGCTTTGCCACCTTACTATATCCGGAGGAGAAGATGACAGAGAATCAGGTTTCAGGTCTGCAGGTTTTTGGGTCTGGGCCCCACAACGAGTAGAAGGGAAGCAGAGATGTGTGCAGGGAGCATGAGAAATTTGTCCAGAGCTCCCAGGCAGGCCTGGGATGACAACTGCAACAATTCCCACTAAGTGGTGCACTTTGCCACCACATTTATTTCTCTCCCTTCCTTCTATAAGTGTCATGGGGCAATAAAAATAAATATAACTTTCCAAGAAAGGGTTTTAAGCATAGCATCACACTGGAAATCTGCAGCTGTAGTTTAAACAGGGAGGCACAGTCTTCCCTGGTGCCTTTTTTTTTATTTTTTTGGAGAAATGCATGAGTTGCTGTTTTCTATGTCATTCTTCAGCAATGTTATCTGTAATTTTTCTCCTTTATTATAACCGGGGGAGTAGGAGGAAATTGCTTGTCACCCTGTGGCGATATGCAGCTTTTATTTACATGGGAAAGTAATAAAATTGGTCGGTTTTGAACAGAAAATAAGTCACTTGGCTGGAGTTCAAGGCAAAAGGGCATGTGGACAAGACTGCTTTCTAACCCATAGAGGAGGGGACCACGAGGCACCGGTCTAGTCTCTGCCTTGGGCAGGTCATTTTCTCACCCACATTTTATTTTAGCCACATGAACACAAGTTTTTAACAGGAACTGGTTTTGTAGAAGTCTTGTAATATTTAATTAAATGGTCTTGTAAAACTCAACTCTGAACAGTACTGTGAAGATATCTTCATCTAATAGCAAGTATTGAAGCAGATATCCAGAGATAGCTGGTAGAGCACTGCGTATGGTCCTGACACAGCTTGGTTTTAAGACACTGTTGAAAAAGCAATGGTGGTGAGCACAGAAAAGGGCCATGGATCCAAGAGCTGAGAAAAATGCCTTATACTAGGAACTCTTTCAGAACTTTGACTTGAGCTAGATGATCTTAAAGGTCCCTTCCAACCCAAACCATCCAGCAATTCCATAAATTTATTCTGTATAAAGTGTTGGAAAGTGTTTGAGAGTACCAACATATTTATGAGATAATATCAGAAAACACTGGCAAGCTTTAAGAGCTCTTAAGCAGGGTATAATAAGAACCAGTGCATGGAAACTAAAGCTTAAACAACCTGCCCTAGGCTGGGTTAAGAAAGCACAGTTTCACAGCAAACAAACAGACACCCAGTTCTCCATCTCTGAGAAATATGTTCTGTTGTGGGACACAGTAGGACAAAGAGAAGCACAAGTTATCCAGTAACTATACTCAGTGGCAAGTCAATTCTCAGTTACAAGGCACTGTATAAGGGAAGGTTGGTAGAAATTATTAAGCCTGAACAATCAGTCACTTCAGTAATCCACTGGCAACTCAGAAAATCAACTTGAGCTATATCAAGATGAAAGGATTTCCTTCCCACATTGTGACCCAAAAATGATGGTTTGCTGATGGGAATGTTAAGTGCTGTTACTTTTTAGTGAGACAAGTCTTGTGGGGACAGTTAAGATTTCTGTCCACAAACTCTGTGCCAGTAGTGTACTTAGATCATGACCACTAAAACAACTCTGTCCTTGGAGACTTCAAAGACCATTTTCACTTCATTCAGTCTCTTGTTCCTCCAAGTTAGGTATTTATTTTCACAAATCACTCAGTAAGAGCAGGTTGGGTGTTTTTTCTCCATTGTGATATGAAC
The DNA here is from genome assembly GCF_000695815.1 of Acanthisitta chloris. Lineage (NCBI taxonomy): Eukaryota > Metazoa > Chordata > Aves > Passeriformes > Acanthisittidae > Acanthisitta > Acanthisitta chloris. The sequence continues at coordinate 163,309 of NW_008668533.1, forward strand.
CCCTTTATATATTCACATGGGTTAAATTTGCTCTGACTAATGCCATCCCACTCCCTCGGGCTGTATCCACCATATGTATTGTGAGGCCAGGCTGGAGCAAGAGCACCCCAGACCAACTGCTGTGCCCAAAGAAGATGCCTGAATAACTGCTTTGCAGGCAATTCACATTTGTATGAAGCAGACAATTCCTAAAGAGTTTTGGTGACTTGGAGCTTGGGTTCAACCTCATTTTCTCAGTGCATTTTCAGTCACTAGGATGACTAGTTCAGGTGCAGTGTGTTGTCCCACAGAGACATGACATAAGATATATGTGTCCCACCTCAATCATCCCCTGTATTTAACTTCATGGCAGGCACTAAGCTTTTTATGTTGGTCATCCTCCCTTCTCCAGCTTACCCAGAACTCTGGCTGAAAATGTGACTTATTGCAGTCAGGCTCCCCCATATTTTTGTAAGGAGAAAGATGCACTGAACATGCCCTGCTACAACCAGAGCATTCATAGTTGTCAGTGGCTGTCAGAAGAATAGACAGACTAGAAAAATACACACCTGAATATAGCTACTGTATTTTCTGAGGGACTATTTCTTTTTGCAGAACCCATAAAATGTATACTGCAGCTGTAGCAGACCTCCTGAGAGATGAATGGCATCCTAGAGCATACCTCCATGCAGCAGCAGTGCTGGGAAAGCAAGTTCAAAGGCATCCAGCTCTCTCTGGAGGGTACAGCTATGTGAGACCCTGCTGGATAGATGACTAGGTACCTGTTTTAGCACCAAAATATTACAAAGAGCTTGTTCTGCCTCCAGGCAATAATTTGCTGAAGCACATAAGACACATTTCCCATTGGCAGGATGAAAAGAAAACTTTCACCCCATTTTTTTTGCAAAACACTACATGATGTCATCTCTGAAAAGAGCTCTATTGTACATGTGGGCCATAACAAATACGGATGGAAGAGAACTAAAACGACAGCTTGTGGTACTTATATAAACACACATTAACCCTGCAGGTTCAGGGCTTCAGTTCTCCAATGTCTGGCCTATGCTAGATGCCCTGGACAGCAATCCACAGGTATTGTTCAGCTTTCTTGTTGTGTTTTCTTAGCATGAAACTGGTAAAGTGTCTTGTCCATTTTTGTTTATAGCAATACTAGGAGTCCAGGAATAAATCCTGTTTTTTCCACTCCCAGGCAGATGGTGTGTTGTGTTAGTTTCCCCATTTCTATACAATGGTATTTTTAATCTAGATTGCAACTTGGAAAGACAGAGAACTAAAAGCAAATTAGATTTTTTTTCCCAGGCTAATTCTTCTCTCATTTCCTCTAATTTTACACCAGTGACATTAACACAGTTAGCTTTTGATTTACACTGGTACAAGGGAGAGAAAAATGGGCTCTTGAAGAGCTGGCTTTAATTCAAAGCAGCTGGGCAGAAAAAGAAGGTGGAGCAGGAAAAATCTTGTTCTCCAGGAAAATGAGAGTTGACATAACAATTAGCTGTCCCTAAAGATACCTGTTTTAATGCATTGCTTTGGAAGCATAGTTAGTCATTCTTGCTGGGTCTAAACCTCACCATGAATGAATGACTTTCTTAAACAGTAAGTTAGTGGAAAGCCCAAGGCAGGCTGGAAGATGCTTACATCTAACTACAATTCACACATTTTTAACCTTACCCACTTCTCACTGCCACACCTGGATCACCGAACAGGAGAATTTGTTTATTGCTAAACTACTGAGCTATACAAACTGATGCAGCAGATAAAACTTAACAATTAAAATAATGGACGTTATTCTAAATAACATCCTAGGAAACAGTTTCTCACATACTCTGTCAGAGCCACAGCCTTCCCAGTCTGGTAACGTGCTGAAAATTGCTGTTAGCTCTTAATAAGACCAGGGGGAATGGAGTAATTTGCTGTGTTGATTAACATGCATTAAGTAGAGGGACAGTAATTCTTTTGTAATAGAAGCTGTGATTCAGCAGATAAGAGCACGATCAAGTAGGTATTCAGCTCTATTTGAGTCTGCACATCACTTTTATATCCTCTTCTTTCATGGCCACTTTGGATGCTCAATACCTTTGACTGTAAAATCACAATCATTTAGATCTCTATATATGTGTTTCAGTGCCTGCCTCTAAGCACTGGATTTCAGTATTTTCTAATATTTTCCTAATCTACTTGGCATCATTTCACTGTGATGGTGGTTTCCATGATTTGGACCTCTGGGTGTATGGGATAGCTTCTGAGGGGGTGTTGTCATGAAGCACAGCACAGACCATCAGTTTTTTATTCTCCGTGGACTAGAGATAATCCACATATGCATCTGAGAACAGGCTTTTCTCTCAAGTGGCTGCTATTCTGTGGGTTGGTCAGAGCCATCTATTACCTAGGACACAAGGCATTTCCATGAGTAGCAGACCAGAGGATTTTCTATTTGGATGTTCTTGCCAAGGAACCACTGGAGAAGGACAGCAAAGATGGTGACGCAGACACAGAAAGTGCTGATACACAGCAAAATGTGGAAAAGCTCTCCAGGCTTGCACAGACTCTGGTGGTGCCAGCAGCAGGGACCACCTGAGGTCAGCAGCAAGTGTCAGGATGATGCATGGTCAAATCCATGCTAACAGGTGTGCTGCCTCCTGTTGCCAAAAAGACATCTTGGGCATATTTCCTCTTTTTACTGTATTTTATTTTCTTAAATAAAGGAAGCAGAACATGGTCACTCATGATTAAAGGCTGAGAGGGTTGGAGTTGTTCAGACTGGAGAAGAGAAGTCTGGGGACACCTTGTAACAGCCTCCCAGTACCTAAAGGAGGCTTACAAGAAAAGTGGTGACAATTATTTAGCAGGGTCTATTGTGATAGCACAAAGGGGAAATGGTTTTAAACTGAAAGAGGGTCAACTTAGATTATATATAAGGAAGAAGCCTTTTTACATTGGTGGTGGTGAAACACTAGGACAAGTTGCCCAGAGAGGTTGTAGATACCCCATCCATGGAAATATTCAGTGTCAGGTTAGATAGGGGTCTGAGCAACCTAGTCTAGTTGAAGATGTCCCTGCTCCTTGCAAGGGGTTTGGACTAGATGTTTTTTAAAGGTCCCTTCCAACCAACACTCTTCTATGATTCTATGACTAGCCTGGCATGGCAGACTGGGAATCAGAGACATGGCCCTTTCACATTTTTCTAGCCCTGACAGACAAATGTGGAAATGGATTTCCCAGGTGGTACCTTGTTTCTTTGTCCATGACTGTGCAATGTACCATGGACTTCTTCTTGTGATGGGAATAAGCAAGAAGAGCTCCAGACATGAATTACATTATACAAAGAATTTAGGGAATTTGGGTTGGGTCACACAGCCCATAACTTCTTCAGGGCTTGTACAGCATACTGGTCCTGCTTGGTAGCCTGTCAAACACTGGCAGAGCACACTACAGTTTTCCTTGTCTGGTCCTCAAAGCCACCAACAGGCTGCCAGAGGAAGCCAGATAGATATGGCTACTGCATGTGGTATGCATCAACAAATAGGGTGTTTTGGAACCCACCTGAGTCCTTAATATTGAATTTACTGTGGCAAGGCTGAAAACCAGATGCTTCTAATCATTGTGCAGTCCATCTTCTGCAGTAGACCCTTTAACAGCTGAGGCAGAAACACTGGTCTTTCAGGCACCTGAAGGAATTGTCAGATCCCAGATCCAAACCTTATGACTCACCCTGCTTACTTCCTATGCACTGCAGCCCATTAACACCACTTCTCTCCGACCTCAGTATGTTCAGTTCCTCAGCAGTATGAGCTGCATAGCCAGCTCCACCACTTGACATTACTGCACTATCTGCTAAGCACCTCACCTGAAAGATTACGCAATTCAAAAGCCAAAAAATACCTTATTTCCCTGCTCTTTAGGGCTTTAGAGTTGGCCGACACAGAGCAAAGCCTGGGACTGAGGGACAGAGTGCAGATTAAACCAAATTTAGGCAACAAATACTCTTTTCCTCTGCAGAAGAGCTGCACAGGGAGGGACTGTATTTTCTCACCTTTGTCTGGCTTGCATTCTCATTCCAAGGAGGAGAGAGGACGTATCAGTGCCTCAGCAGACCTCAGGAAGCAAGTTGTTATTTTTTTCATATAAATCACAGTTCATACAACCCTGGAGTGAATGAGCTGCTACCTGAGGGGTCACGGCCTTCATGCAGCCATGTGTTTTCAGTTGCTTGGCCAAATGTCTTCTTGCTCCTAAAATATTTGCAAGGGTTTTCAGAGGGTGGAAAGGGACTTTTTAAAAATGATTGCAAGATATGAACCTCCAGTTTAACAGTATCTACAGAACTATCTTCTTAGCAGCTCTCAAGCACTCTGGGAGGCATGGGCAGCCTCCAAGGAAATCCTTGACTGGGGACATACAATAGAAGATGCTGACGCTCTCAGAACTGAATGGAATGCTCAGAAGGAGCAGCTGACAAGACACTTTTCTCTAGCAAAAATCTCTCACAATTTCCCTTTTCTTTTACCAGTCCCTTCTGGGCTGAAAATGCAATGCTCAAAATTTCATAATGGAACAGAAATTACCCAAGTTGTTTCCCTTTGAACAGCTCTAAAACTAATACCGTCTGATACACACTCCTCACTTCACTGCCACCCGACCAATGAAAAATCATGCAGGAAAATAAGAGAAACACTATTAGGGAGATGAGAGCAAAACCCCCAAATCAAACACATCAGTAATAATTCAAAATAAAGGCAAAATTAAAAAAAAAAAACACTAAACTATTGGGATTTCAGGACATTCTTACAAACATAATTGTACCATTTCTTAATACTGGTAATCCTTCAGACAGATTCAGGAGGATTTAATAGGAAATTACCATTCTGAAGAGCATGCATCCATATGGCATATGAGACCGTTGCTTGTAATCAATATCCATCTTAGAACTCCTGGCACATTTAGCCTGTTTAAGGGCATCTGAATTCATAGAATCATAGACTCACATTGGAAGGGACCTTTAAGGGTCATCTAGACAAACCCCCTATTATGAGCATGGGCAAGAGATGTGTCTCCAATAGCATTTTACTAATGATTTACTATGAGTTTGCTCAGATTGTTTAGATAATTAGAAACTGGGAATCACAGACAGACACCCGCACCCACAGATGTCCTCAAACCCTGAAGTCAAGATAAAAAAGGACCTTCAAAATAGTGCAAATGTTTTTGCATTTCCCAAGCTTCCATACATGACCATGCATGTTGATTGTCAACTAAGAACCTTTATCTACAAATCACAATAACAGACAAAAAATGCAGCATGAAAAAAACCCAAGGATTTTGCACATCACTAAACCACATGAAATACAAGAGCCACCAGATATATTTGGGAACAAAAGCTTAATCCTGCTCTGGCCATCCCAGACAGGTATCCAGTGGCCTGTTAGAAGATGCATTTTTAAAGATTCTAAAAGTTACTTTTCAATTTGGTTAATGCTTGGTAGCTTTGTACAATGGTGTCAGATGTGCAGAGTCCCGAAGATCTGTAGTGGCACACCTAGAGCACCAGAAAACCCAGACCCTGTCCATCCACAGCCTTTTATCAAGTGGTTTGAGGCTGTGGATCAGCATTTTGAGGCTTATAAGTAACTCAAGGTGACTGAAAGCAACATGTCACCAAAGTTAACAAGGCCGCAGATATATCGATATTGGCCTTTGACATCTTGAGTTGCCGCTATATGAAGACAGCTGCAGCCTCAGTTCATGGCTTGGCCATTGGCCTCACTACTTATGGGAAGGCTTATAGTGCTACTACCTGAAAGGAGGTTGTAGCCAGGTGGAGGTTAGTCAATTCTCCCAGGTAATAAGTGGTAGGACAGGAGGAAATGGCTTCAAGTTGCATCAGGAGAGGTCTAGATTGGATATTAGGAAAAATTTCTTCACCAAAAGGAATGTCAAGTATCGAAACAGGCTGCCCAGGGAAGAGGCTGAGTCATCACCCCTGAGGTATTTAAAAGACATGTGGATGTGGCACTGAGGGACATGGTTTAGTGGTGGACTGGGCAGTGCTGATTTAATGGTTGGACTCATTGGAGGTCTTGTCCAACTTTTATGATTATATGATTCTGTGTTCAAGTATGGCATAATTGACTCTACAGAGAAACATGGATGCTGGAGTAGATTACTCAGTGCTTGAACCCAGATTCCCAGCAGGGCCATGACTCATGAAGTCAGGACTGGTCTTGTCTAAGAGACCATCTGTAGTCTCCATACTACACTTAACCTATCATTCTCTGCCCTGCTCCCAGTCTTAGGTCCAAGCATTGCTACCATCCTGTTTTTCTTCAAAAAGAGGAGAGCAACAACATCCAGCATGGGAAACCAGACACTCACCCAATAACTCCCAAGGATTCCCCAGCTTGCAGTCAGAATAAAAGGCTTGGCCAAAACAGTTTCTTTCTCTTCACACAGAGACTATTTTTAAAGGTCTAGAAAGGTCATGCTACTAGCTGGACACTTTAGAAAGAAAATTAAATAAAATGTGGCACTGAATTATTTCAATAATGGAAGATATCTAAAATGCAGTGGACCCAGCTTGCCTTTTGCTTGGGACCACTAAAACCCTTCAGTTTGTTTTGATCCTGAATATTTGTCCTCAAAGACAGCAGAGAGATCAGTCTTTTCCCAGGGGTTCCAACCACGCCAGAGCCTGGCAGCATTCCTCCTCCAGACCAGCAGCCCTCCTACATGACGTCTTGAGAAACAGCTGCTGTTTCACAGGCCAGCTCATGTCATGACCCTTCCCATATACTTTTGTACTCTTTGCTAAAAATACCACAGTCCCTTTTAACTCACGTGCCAGAGTGAGGAACCAGAGGGAGGAACACTGTCCTTCAGGCTCCACACTGTAGCAGAGACTGCTGGCTGAGCAAGTATGTGCCTTGATGGCCAGCAGCTCAGGGATGGATGAAGGAAAAAAGCAGTTCTCCCCCTCGGTTCTTCTTCTCCCCGTTTTTAATATTACTGCTTTGTTTAATCCACTCCTTCTAGCCTTGTTTGTAACCATGGTTTAAGCCCTGGGGTTTTTTTCTCTGCATCTGGAATGACCTCCCCCTCAAGATGTGTTCCTAGAGACAGAAAAACAATTAGTGGAGCGAGAAAGCATCTCTTGGTCTGGAAAACCTGAGTAGAATAGTCTAATCTAGCTCTTTTCTGGTGCCCATAGGTGAGAGAAAGTGCTGTAGCTGTGTTTGGTAAAGCACCAATGCCAACACCAAGAGCCTTGGATTTATAGGCTTTGGGAGAACAGCTAGGATTTTCTCAGGATTCTTTGGTGGGTGCTGGTGCTTGAAAATCAACTGTTTACAGGAGGGCTGGCACCCAGACTGAATATCTGTGAAAATGTGGAACATCAAAGACAGTACATGTAGGGGGTGGACGCTTGTCCACTCCTTGGAGAAGCAAGGGCAGCCGAATTAGCCTGGTCACAAAATGGATCAGTTCCTTGCAGAAGGAATTAGGAAAACTTCTGGGAGAGAAAAAGCAATAAACCTCAGTGAAGCAAGCTGGGTCGGAGGCCTTGTAAAGAGTGACTCAGCCAGCCCCTTGTGATTCTGGGTAAAACTCCATGCTATAAAGAGCTCCTGAGCAGAGGTGCTGAGTGATTGCTTTATTGTTTCTTACAAACCTTGCTGTGAAATCCCTGTAAATATGTTTATGAGCTTGTTGGGGCGGCTTCCTCACTGCTGACTATACTGTAAATAAACATGCGTGCCTTTGATTCACGGAAGTTCGTCTTCTGGACTCCATTATGGTCCCTGGCTCTGCTTCCAGCTCAGACATGGGGCCCCTCCTGCCCCAGCTCACAAGGAGCATGACATTTCTGCTCTCCAGCAAATAACTAGAAGAATCAGTGCACATGTTTCAGATTACACATCCCCATATGGCAGCCTTGCTCACATCCCCTTCTCTTCCTCCCAGAAGATCTCTCTGAACCTCACCAGCTCCAAAAAATGCAGCATGTGGAAAGGCCACCAGTTCTGGAGACAACTTGCATCCGCTGTCCTCCTTCCTCCCTCACAACAAGGACATTTGGGCATGAGCCTCTGAGCTTGGGTGGCCAATGCAAGATCTGAGGGATGCATGTTACCTGCATCCAAGTTAGATACATGGAAGTATAGGGTGCATCTACATTTGAGGACAACCTCAAGAAACTATGTATTTTGGCTTCAACCCTGCAGTGTTCTTGGAGCAACCCATGCCAAAGCAGTGTGACTGTGTCCAGATGATGAGACCAGCTGACAAGACTGCTGTCCCCTGTTATATGCCCTGTCCTGCACAGTCAAACTACCTGTGTACCATCTCAGTTTTGTGTTCAAAGCAAGCTGAACTCTCTGCTGTTTTACCCTAAAATCCAGGATTTTGTAATGCCAGTGATGTTAAGGCACTGCAAGAGGAGAGGCCAAGACACCTGTGCAAAGGGCGCTCCACACAGGGAGGGACAAGTAATAGAATCATAGAATGGTTTGGTTTGGAAGGGATCTTAAAGGTCTAGTTCCAGCCTCCTGCCACAGGGACACCTTCCTCTAGACCAGGTTGCTCAGACCCCCATCCAACCTGGCCTTGAGCACTGCCAGGGATGGGGCATCCACATTTTCTCTGGGCAGCATATGCCAGTGCCTCACCACCCTCATGGTAAGGAACTTCTTCCTAATATCCAAGGAATCCTCTGCAGCCATCCTAGCACAAGCCATCCAGCTCTGAGGAAAGGATTCTCAAAATCTCAGCACAAACCTGAAGACAGATAATTTTTACACATATTTGCCAGCTCCCTGTCATTCCAGTGTGTCCATATGAACAAATGGTCCCTGCACATTGGACGCACCCATGAACTTTAGTGAAACCAGCACTGAGGCAGCCTCCTGTCTCTAACCCCAGTCAGGGCTCCTTCAGTATCAGATAACATGGCACTAAATATGGATTCCTAACCAAAATATTTTAAAAACCCTAAACTTAAGCTGAAGAAAACATCTCAGAAATGCACCAGCAACAAAGGGCGATTTTATCAGTTTCTTTGCTTCCACCCACTCTCCTATTATGGAGTTAAAATATGGGATTGGTCCAGGAAACAGTCTACATCAAAATAAAAGAACCAGGATATTTGCCCATCAGTATAAACCAAACAAGAGACACACCAAACATCACAAAGAAACCTGAAAGCAAAAAAAGATCTAGTGCACTCAGCAAGCAAAAAGCTCCTATTTTGTGTAATGCCTTGCAGCACAACTGTGATCTGAAATGTTTGAAGCATAACTTAATAAACTGTCATAGGCATAAACAGAAGACTAGGGAGATATTTCTTAGCTGGCTTTTGAAATTAAGCAGAACCAGTGCTGCAGGGAAGCAGCTCCAGAGGATGAAACACTAAACAGAAGTTTCTTGCAGGAGAAAAAAAAAGGACCTGCTTGTAAGCAGGGACCATGTGGAGGTTTAGTGTTATCAGAGGTTGAAGCCAAGTAGGGGTGAAAGGTTTAAACCAATATGCACCTGCATATCAGCATGTGTGTCTCTGAGAGCCTGTGGCATTGGGTTTATGTACACAGAAAGTGGGTCTTAACCAAATGGCAGACACTGACCCTGTAATTAGGGCACTGGGTCAGGACTGTGTAGGTTAGCTCAGGTCAAGGGGTATTTCCGCATGTTATTTTCTATTGCACCTAGACTCTGAATTTCCACACATGCCAGAGGGGAATCAGGTGTTGGTTTTCAAGTGGGAATGTGGGTCTCCAGCTTTCTGAGCCCTTTGGATTCTTTGTCATTTGGATCCTTTGTATTCATAGAATCATAGAACCATAGAAAGAATGGGTTCGACCAGACCTTAGAGATCATCTAGTTCCAATCCCACTGCTATGAGCAGGGACCTTTCACTAGATCAGGTTGACAGATCTCCACCCAGACTGGTCTTGAACACCTCCAGGGTTGTGGCATCCACAACTTCTCTGAATAACCTATGCCAGTGCCTCACCACCCCCACAGTAAAGAGGTTTTTCTTAATATCTAATCTAAACTTACACTCT
>NW_008668533.1:173405-190167 GCF_000695815.1 Acanthisitta chloris
CTCCCTTCAGGTACTGGAAGGCTGCAATTAGGTCACCCAGAAGCTTTCTCTTTTCCAGGCTGAACAAACCAAATTGTCTCAGCCTTTCCTCACATAAGAGGTACTCCATTTCTCTAATCATCTTGATGGCCCTTCTCTGGACTTGCTCCAACATGTTGAAGTCCTTCCTGTGCTGGAGACCCTAGAACTGAACGCTGTACTCCAGGTGGGATCTCATCAAAGCAGAGTTGATGCAGTCCAAGATAGGGTGGGTTTTCATCTTGTGGATTTCCCTTCCCTAACTATAGAATAGGAATAATAGTCCCTCAGCTCTCCTGCCTGCCTTGGTCGCTGATGTCACTGGGTAGAGACTGTCTCCCATTGCAGGGTCTTGTTCAGACCTTGCAGTAGTAAGATAAACTGAGGACCCAGGAGTATTGTGCCAGACACATCCCTAGCTGTCAGACCCATTCTTTGCCCAGGCACTGGAAAAACTAATCAGGATATCAATCTGACACCAGTAGCAACTGAATCTCATTTGGACCACCTACACATTGTGAGGATAAGAAAACTGTCTCCAATTATATACCAAAAAAGAGGCAGAAGAAACCTATCAACAGATATCCCGAATTTCTGTCTCTGCAAAAATGTCTATTTTCTGCCTCCTTTTTTTTTTTTCTGTTAATCTCCATTTTTCAATTTTTCAACTAAACCTCAAGCCTAATCAAGTAAGATGAGTGATGAAGAAGTCTGGTGCTTGATGATTTACTTTGATGGGTTGACCATGGGGTCTCAGGCTGGTATCTACAACACAAAAGGTCACGTCCATTGCCAGCTGTCTGTGAAGATCTCTAGCGAGGAATAGAGCAGGAGGCAAACTCTCAAACAAAAGGAAAAGCTAATGGGGCATTTCTGAGATATGTCTTCAGGGATATCCTGGGAAAACAGCAGAATTTGTCCAGTCTGGCAATTTGTAGGGACAATGAACATTTTTCCAAAGTAGGTACCGAGAATATTTTTCCTGATATGTTCATATCTTGCATCTCTGACTCAGCCTGCCTCCAAACACTCCCATTTTTTTGAGAAACTCATAGCCTACTCTGAGCTCCCTGGTGTAGTCCATCCTTAATTTGAGCTTCAACTTCTCTGGACTATGTGACTTCAGTGAAAGGGAAATTAAGAGTATTTCCTTCTCCCAGCATGTGGTTGTCAATTGATCCCAGAAACAATTCAGATTTATTGCTCCCAATTGATGGCTTATGAGAAAGGAATTGGCTCCACAGCAGTAAGTCAAATATGGGAAGAGACAATTGCTTGAGCAATGTGATTCATGGCCACAGACAGAAATATTTTCCTCACTGTTTTGCAGGTCAATTGCTGCACCTTAGACCTTAAACAAACATATGGTGACTGACCTTTGAATGCTGATTTGCAGCCTAACCCTTCATGTCCCTCCACCGTTCAAGTTTTCCTCTCTCTATTCTCATCCAAGCCATTGCTAATATTCATCTTTTCTTTTTTTTTGTTTCCCTCTGCTTTGGCTCAACCATGTCCTGAACACTCAGAATTGGAATCATTCAGCATAACTCTACACCCTGTGTTATGGAGACAGTCAGGTGAGTGATCTAGCGATACCTTCTGGTTCAAAAGTCTCTTAGGATTAAATCTGGTTTGAAAATCTCTTCAGGTTAAATCTGTGATGGTGATGTTAATGTAGACATTTTGCAAAAGCTTATTTCACTTCATGCATGTTTGCAATTCATTTTATTTGGTGTCTCAGATCTTTCAGTTCCCAAACCATCACTGACAACCATGTTTGTTAATTTATTGGCAATTACTCAATTCATTTCAAAACAAACTTCAAAATTCTTGCCTATTTTATTTTGGTATGTATTGCTTATTCACACAGGCCCCAGAAAGAGAAGCTCTGGACAAGCCATTACCTTATTCAGCATGACTGGACATCCACTTTTAAATAAGCTGGTTAAAGCACATTAGATAGTGAAAAAAATTTTTGTCCTTCTCCCCTAGTCTACAGGACTTGAGCATGAAGAGAGACCAGACAAGTACTTCCAACCTATATGAAATTTGCCTCAAAAAAACCAAAAATTCCGATAGCTTCTCCAAATATGCAAGACATTTTGTCATGATGTTAAGCTCTTGCAAATGTTGCATGTTCCAGAAGATGACCATCCAGAATCAGATCTAAAATAGCCTGGCTTTAGTGCCTGCTCTCAGCTCAACAGGATTATATGCCTTCCAGGATTTGTTCTGATTGTAAAAATGAAGCTTGAAGTTATATATTTACATGATTCACAGCTCCTTTAAATGGAGGTGATTCATCTCCCTTCTGCCAAAAACATCTCCAAAAGATCAGGTGCCAGGCTGTCTTCATAACTGCACACAAAATCAACCCCAAAAAAGAGGGAGCATGGAAGGAGAGATAAATGTCCAGTTAATCTAAACACTGCTTTATCCTTCAATCCAGATGCTTAAAAGATTTAACAAGGGGAGAGCTGCCATGTAGCCTGCACATATGTGCTAGAGAACAGTTAACGTGCCCTAAGGTTTGATAATCTGAGTAAAAATGGATTTGAGAAATTGATTTGGATTAACATGATCTGCTCTTTAGCAAAAAGATTTGGAATCCTCAACAAGGAGCTTAGCCACGATTAACTCATTTAAACACTTTCACAGCTAAATGTATTCCCAATGCCCCAAGCTGTAGGAGCTTTAACCTTTGGGGATTAAGTTAAACCTCATCTAGGGGTTATCCTACCCTTCTTCTTCATGTCTGCTCAGTCTGAGGATGGTTCCTCATCATATCACCTCTATCCTTCCTTTCACTGTAAGGAGCTGGAGAAATCAATATGTGGGAATTTCTCCCCATTCATTCCAATCTGGTTGAGATTTCCTCCCTTCATTGTATGGTAGCAAAAAAGATGATCCAGGTTACATTTTTGCCAGGTCACTGAAGGATCCCGTCAATGGAGAGTCACCTATGCAGCTGCTGTCTCAGACTGGCATGCCAGTCCATCAAGGGGAAGGGGTTCTAGGTCTCTGTTTAGAGACTGCCCAGTAATAAGAATTAGTCCTTGATTTATATCTGAACACCCATAGCAGTTCTGCTACCTTCTCCTTGCCTTGGGATCTGTCAGGACTCATTCTGTATGCCTACACTAATAAACCAAATCAAATGAAGACATGGGCCCCAAAAGTGCCACTCAGTCATCTACACTGTTGGATTATTTGCATCTGCCTTGGCACAGGTGGGGCCAGCTTGAAGGGCACGGGCACACCGCACAGGTTAGCACAGGGACCAGTAGGTGATTTGGATGCAGCCACCCTGGCTTGGGGATTAGAGGGATTAATATAAGCATAAATGGCACAAATTGGCCTCAGAGCCAAAGGCAGCTCCTCACTCATTTTATTTGCTAATATAGATGGAACTGCTAACAGTAAACTAAGGATACAACAGGTCAATTCAGGATTTTCTCGAGGAAACAGATGCTGTGGAGGGGACAGTGGTGCTGCCAAGGGGCAGTCAGCACTGCTGGGAAATCAGGGCAAGGAGATTCTCATCCCTGTTGGACATAAGTAAAGGATCTGCCTGTAAAACTCATTTTTCTCCATCGGTTACAGTGCATGTCTGTTGTCTTGGGAGAAGGAATAAAGCTACTTGCTCACAGGTATCTCAGAAGAAGTTAACACTGAGACCTGAGGAGTCCTCCAAAGGTGAAATATTTTCTATCCATTAGATAAAATGAACTATGAAATTCCAGTGCCAGAGCTCATCAGAAATAATCAGTTTTTCCCATAACTTTTTTTTTTAATAAAGTACTATGATATTTTTTTAATCTCCACAGGAATGTTCTGGGGTTTTGTTTTGTCTTGTTTTGTTTCTTTCCCAAAGGAGGGGGAAGATCTGTTTTCAGGACTAAAAGCACCTGGAAATCAAATGCATGATTTATACTAGACCTTAAAAAATTTATGCTTAGGCTCTTTGCATTTCTTGAGGCTTACTGGCGAACATTGGCATTTTGTGTCCAGACGCAACCTATTACAAGGCAGATGTCTAACCTTAAACTGCTTCTCAGCACAGACATGCAAGATGTGCTTTCTCATCCAGATGCTTTTGCCTTAATTCTTTTTTTTGGCTTTACTGCTCTTTTTTACATCTTTTCTTCATTGATTTATTTTTTTTAAATAGCATATTTAAAAATCAAAATCATAAAAGATGAACTAAAACAAAGTGTTGTGAAGAAAACATAGCCTGAATCTATCTGGCAGGATTAAGCTGCCCTTAGCACTAAATGGCAAAGTCTTGCTCCAAAAGCCCAGGCAATACAAGATACGGAGAAACCCAAATCTAATTAGAATTGTAGCTTCATTTAGTCAAAGTTAATCATGTCACTTACATAAAACCTCCATGTTGCCTCACCAGCCTTGTGATTCGGTTCAACAGCTAAGAAGCTTTTTCCCCCTTTCATTTGTTGAAATATTAATATAAAAGCAACATTTGCCAAAGGCATGGGATTCACTGTCCTCTGGGGTAACACGCTACAAAAATGTGGCATAAGGGGGCTAAAGCTGCAGAGAGAAGATGGTTCCTATCCTGAACATTTAACTCTGCTCTGTCCTCAGTATCCACTAGGACTCTCTCTGAACCACTTCCATCCAAAACTCTCCAGAGTCTCAGATTTCTCTTGCTGGCCCTAAGGAAAAGCACTGAGATATTACATTGCTTTCCAGTACTTGGATTAGGGACAAACCAGACCTTGAAGTCTCAAGGTCTTGGCAGTGTGCAGAAAAGCCCTCAGAAAACAATCTGTCCTGCCTTAGATACCTATCTGAGGATGAGCGGAATCACCTTTCAGAGGTTCTGACTTCTGTGTGTTGATTGGGTCAACAAAACCTAACTCGCACATAAGTGTCTTATTCTTGGCCTGATTTAGAGCAGACAGGTTCCAGCCTTAGGTGTGCCATGTCTAATACTTACATAAACCCTTCACAACACTCTGGATGAGTTTCAACTACACGTGGACAAAATATCCAAAAACCATAATCCCTATTGTTCTCCCAAAATACACACATACAACCACCTTTGTCCTGACCATGGTGCATGAACAGCATGATACCACGGGGAAAGGACCACAGCAATCAACTTTTTCTGACTCTGAGGCTTTGCTAGATGGTACTAAGGTCTGCCCCACACCAAACATGTGAGACAATCAGCCAGTCCTCAAAGTGTATAAATATTATTTTGAACATGGAGTCCTAGGGCAAGGAAGAAAGAAGGCAATGCCACAGATGGATACTTTATTAGAGACCTAGACTTTTACTCAGGGCTACAAATTTACCTAGATTATATGTTAGCTAAGACTTAGTCATTGCAATGCCTAAAACACATTATGGCCACATCTTCTAGGCCCTTCACAAGAGGGGAAGGGGAAAAAACAATGGAACACTTTCCAGCACACTGCTCCAAGCCAAAGCTTAATCTGACTGAATAGTTACAGAGTGAGAGCAACTATCTGGTAAAGTATTTTTCCTGCACCAGCTCAATTTCAAGGTTATTATTCAGAGCACTTCACTTCTTTCAGCCTAAACAAAATCTCTTTAAGTAATGCCCACAACTCCTTAGTTCTGGTTTTATGCTTCTGTCTTTAAAAGACTTTTTTTATTCCCTCAGAGCTCAAGATGAGCATTATAAATTTCTTGCTGCACACAGGGAATTGCCACTAAGTTGTGTACATGGCTCTGCCTTTGGAAAAGTTGGAAGAGAGTTTATAAGAAAACTCTCAGGAAACCAGCCTACTTAATGATGGCCATGCCATGTTTTTCTGGTTATGATTAACACCGGAGAGCTGACACTCCTTAACTCAAATGCTGTTTTCAGCACAGATCTGGGAAGGATCCAAAGCTTCTTTTTGTTAATTTGTCAGAGTGGATTAATTTTTCAGCAGCCCATTACTTGAATGCAGACTGCCCAGCTTCAGGCTTCGTTGTGAGAAGCCAGTGATACTGAGCTGACAGTAGTCATGGTCAGACAGAGCCCAGATGTGGTACAGAGCTGCAGAAACCTTCCAAAGACATCTGGAGATCAGCTTGCTGCCCTTGAGTAAGACTCAAAGGATGTATCTCAGACAGAGCTTATCTGCTCCCACAATCATGCAATCAGTTCCCAAACAAATCAGCCCCAGAATCACAACTGCTGGTTCTTGGAAATTATCTGCCCTTGTCTTGCAGCTCTAATGGGACACTAAAAGGGACAATATACAGTACAGTTGCTATTCAGGCACTGGATACCAACCCTGAAATATTCTACTAAAGAAGCTCCTGTTTAGCACTGGCTCTCTCAGTTAACACCAGTAAGAAGTCTGAATGAGAATCAAGTCCCAGAAACTACAGACAACCAAGGAGAAGCTTGGTCTGAATCCAAAGTTTGCATCACTGATAGAGTGAAGGACAGAGGTATCAAAATAAATGGTTGTGATGAGCAGGTGTAAAACTTTTACAGGCAGGCACATGCTTTCTCTGAATTAGCCAGCTCTGTCCCACAAAGCAGAACTGTGGAACAAAAGCATCGAATTGTTCTCTCTGCATGACTTTTCAGCTCAAGGACAGCACAAAAGAAACTATCTCAATACAGCACAAACCCCAGACAAAAGGTATGGGAAGCTTGAGTTTGTCTGTCAAACACTCTGCAAATGTTATCTCTAGCTAGACAAAGGTTGCCATAGTCAAAGACACCATCCCCAGTCTGTACACATCAATGGGATGTTAGTCGTGTCCCTGCTTCCTGCCTCCTGTTTGCAAAGTCACAGGTGAGTCTTACAGACCCACCTCATTACATGAGATATACAAACAAATTAGGTCTGCTTTAAACATAGAGGTGGGTTTCTCTTTAGCAAAACCAGATCATTATACTTTTCACTCATCCAGATTCAATGACTGCAATGGAGTTTTCCCTGATTTCACTGATGCAGTTACTGGCCACCTTCTCTTGTACAACCTAAATCAGCATAACTCTGCTGAAGCTGGAGCTTAGATGTGACACTTAGGGACTTGGTTTAGTGATGAACTTCAGCAGTGCTGGGTTAATGGCTGGACTCGATGATCTTAGAGGTCTTCTCCAACATTAATGATTTGATGATTCCATTGCATCTTATAACAGACCAGTGTGGAAGGTTCTCTGTAGTTTGTTTTCTTACAATTAATGAATCAATTGCAAGGACCTTCTTCACATCTTATATACACATTCACAAAACAGATGAAACATCAAACGCTAAAAATAATGTGATGCAAAAAAGCAGCATGAAGTGAAATTCAGGCTCTTTGCCATCTGCTCTCCTAGCTGTTCTCTATTCAAAAGAAAGATCTACAGCACACACATCTGCTTTACCTGAATGAAGAAGCACTCGCATACGTCAGCATGAATGTTGGGAGGGTTAAGCCTGAAATTCATGAGCAAATGACAATGTCAATTGAATGGACACTGACAAAGGAGTCATTGGGAAGACTGCAATGTTAACATGGGGTAGTTGGCTCACAGAGACCAGCAGTCATGCCCTGATTTGGATGTACCTTTTTTTCTTTAAATGCAGGATAATATTCTCAAAAGCTACAGCTTTTTGTGACCTAAAACATCTCCTTATAAACCTCAGCAGCCTTTGAGAGAAAAAAGTTGTTTACTTCTGCTCCACTAGAATTCCCCTACCTAAAATAACTGTTGTTCTCCAGTTTTGGTGCTAAACTCTTTCTTGTTAAACTTTGCAGCTCTATGGTGCTGAATACAAAATCCATAAGCATCACTAATATAGAAATGCAAAAATAAAAGCTTTCAAATTCTCCATAAAGTAAAATTAAGCTGTTATTGTTGAGTATACTGTGTCCATTTTCCAAAGGAAAAGGAACTCTATATCAATAAATCACCTCATCTCTCACTCAGAAAAAATGGTTGTTGACTCTAGCAAAGGCTGACCTGATTTTGAGATGCTAAATTCTTCAGTGCTAGAAAGATTCATATGCAAAAAGACACAAGAAATATGTTCTGTAGTAGTGACCAAGGTGAGGACCTTGGACATGAAAGGCACCAAAAACTTAGGTTTCAAGGAGCTCATTCTAACATAAGTCACAAAATAATTTGCAGACTGCAAAATCATGGACATTCATTTTTTCAGGCATGGTACATAGTTGCACCACACACTGTGTCATGTTTCTAAAGCATCTTTGCCCAATGATTGCTCAAAATACACACCACCATTAAGTTATTTTGCCTCTGCAGTTATAAGGCAGTAAAAGACAATGTGGCCTTTGAAACATAATGAATACTCAGATAGAAGGTCAGCAAGGAAATTATGGCCATGTTATGAATAAAACCAAAGACAAAATATGATGTTAGAACCATATGGCATGGAATTGAGGTTGAAAGATGAAAAAATTTGCAACCAAGGCAAACTTGTGTTCAGAAGTTTGCAAATATAAATCACATTGCAAATCTTTCTCTCTCAGAATAGATAGTGGATTCTGAGACAAATGGCTCTAAACCAATATGCAGAGTCCTGAAGTGAGCTAATCAGTGCAAGTCACTTCCACAGACCTTGAGTTCATCAATATTTCATACACCAGCTCTACCACTTTTTTTAACTGTTTTGCACTAAGTAGTTTTATTTTACACAACACTGCAACTGTGCTTCTGCTTTTCCCATAGGATCAGCAACAAACAGAGATCCCTGCTTAGAAATAACAAATATCATTCTTCTACATCATCAATATGATCAGGAAATAGCTCACAATCATCACAAGGGGAATATGGTTAAAGTCTTATTGAAATATTTCCATTTTTATTCCTATCTGAGCAGTAGATAATGCTTTTCCATGCAAAGTTAGGACAAGCATCTCCTTGATGAAATACATGAAAGCCTTGTTTCAGTGACCTAAAGGGACCTATCTTAAGCCTCATGGTTGCTCCGCTCCACAGACTTTAACCTAAGGATCTCACTATCCTCTTGTATTTAAACACTCTTGTAACTTGGATATTTAAATGTGTGTTGTGATACCAGAGAGTTCTGAGTTTGGCTCTTTGCAACTATCAGGGGTTGACCATACTAAGTGCAGAGCTACCACTACTCATACCTACTTTCTCCCAAGCAAATGTCCCAACTACTGTGTTGTTTTGAATAAGCACACTGTGTCCATTGCATTGGCTTACATGGTGAATGTACTCCTTACAGCAGATCTCATTGGGCATTTAGATGTAGAAAATTTCTGCAGTTATTCAGAGCTCTAATCTTAGGTGTCTGATTTTGACTATAGTTATATACTCAACAGACACATAAACTCCTCTAAAGCAATATTGAGAATCCTAAATAGGGAATTCAAATCCTAGTGACTCACCTCCCACATACATGCTAAGGCACTAAGGTGGGCTAATGTTTGTTATCCCTCTGCACACCTGAATTCCTTTGCCATATGCTTTTAGGCTTGTCTTGTCTGCTGAACTAAGGAGATATGCAAAGATGGTCAGCGTCTCTGGATGGTGGTCAAGCACTAGATACATAATACCTCTTCATGATGCCATGCCCAAACAAAGCTAGACTTATCTTTGACCTTGCTTTTTCCCTGCTTTTTCCCCCTAGCTTCAAGATGAGCATGCTCATCAAAACAACACACTGCTGTCCTCTCAGGCATCTCTTTGCAAAGCACCCCAACACTCCCATGACCCTGCAAAGAGGGAGGAAAAATCATTGCCAGCCATGATAATTTCATAGGCAGTTGGCACACAACTCCAGAAAATGAAGCCCAGGGAACAGTATCTGCAAAGAAATACCTCATTTTTACCCACTGCAGTCATGAAACAAGAGCATGTAACCATGTCATTAATGGTATCATTCACTGGGGGACTTGGAAGTGGCTGTCAACCTTCATTCTGGTTTTGTTCTGAGTGCCTGATCCAAACAGCCTGGAGAGCTTTCAGAGGTTGGAGGAGAGTGGACACATCCTCACTAGCAACCTAGCTCTGCCACAATCTCAGTCTTCATGGGAGAAGAATGGCTGGAGAGTGCTTCACCTCTGAGTGGTGGCAGAGAAAGAGCTCTATACACATCAGCTTCCCCTTCTCTCACTTTCCTCTCTCAGCCCCAAAACATGCTTTGAACACAAAATGTCATTTTTCTTCCTCAAGCTCTGTGAATGCTGGCTACAAACCCCAACAAGTGCTGATGGGACCCAGGTCCCATCTGAAACCCTCAGTGAGCATGTCAACATGATGTAAACAAAGTGAACTCGGGATTTTTAACTCCTCAATCACTTAAGCAAAAGGAAAAGTTCCAGCGACTACTCTAACAAGACAGTTTCCCTTCTTCGGGCCAGCTACTGTTCAGGGACAAAAGTCTCACTCCATAGGCAGGACTAAAAGAGAGTATTGATAGCTTTACGTTATTTCTGGGTTGCTATACCATTAGTGTATGGGCCACAGTACACCTCTGCACACAGCTGCAGGCAGCCTATTGCCTGTGGGAGAGGGTCTCACTGCCACACATTATATGTTCACCTGTTCAGACTCTCTAATACCATTTCTGTATCACATATGTCAAGACCTTCCCTGAATTTCCATCTGATCCAGAAGAAAGAACTCAATTCAGAAGCTCCAGCCACACCAAGCTGTTTACAAGAAGAAACGAGATTTTTCTATTGTGGAAAGTAGAGAGGACTTATTCTGCACCAGAAAAGCTTTTCCTCTGGAAGTGCTGTCTGGTGAGATCTCTAGTCTTCAAGGCATATCATTAGCAAACACTTTTTCTGTTTTTTTCAGTCAGTTCTCAGAAGCAAACTTATCATTGCCAGACCATTTCCAGTTCCAGGAGAAAAATCCTGCATTGGTTTTGGATGCAAAGTCACCACTTCAGACTCACAGTGGTTTCGTTGATCCCTCTTGAACTTTTTGTCTTACATTGTGCTTTTAAAATATGCCAGGAATACACAGATGTATTACTGGTACTGTAATCACATCGGGAACTTGGACATCCAGGACAGCTATGGGCTGAAACACAACAATCACAGATACAGCCAAGTCTGTTTCTTAAGAGCAGCACAATGCTACTTCAAGAAAGGAAAGAAATTCATACAAAGAACAGTTCCAAATAAACATGGGATGTCTCTGAACTCTGCTGCTCCTGGGTGGTCTAGAGGCTTCAAAAATACAGGAGCTGGCGGAAGGAGAACTACTTCTGTCGCTTCTAAACCACTCATTTAAAAAGTCCCCTCACACCAGGAATGAAGCAAGGACCATTCCTCATAAAAGGGAATTTTAAAGACTTTTGCAAGAAATGGAATGTAC
The DNA here is from genome assembly GCF_000695815.1 of Acanthisitta chloris. NCBI lineage: Eukaryota > Metazoa > Chordata > Aves > Passeriformes > Acanthisittidae > Acanthisitta > Acanthisitta chloris. The sequence continues at coordinate 184,726 of NW_008668533.1, forward strand.
AAATTGCTGCCTTTTCAAAAGCCAAAGGATGTTTTTCCAGCGTGGCACCACATACCCAGAGAAGTGCTGTGGGGAGTTTTTGTTTCTCTCATGATATAGAGTAACATCAGACTACAAACACAACCAGAAAATAAACAAGCCAAGTCAATGTTCTGCCAGAAACTGCAAAGAAGGATACATTTTGACTTAAATGTCCCATTTCAGAGTTTTTAAATGACACTTTCAATCACCTATTTGCAGCTTATATTTCTTTATGAAGTCATAATGGAAAGAGAAAGGTGTTTTCTCAAAGCTCAAAGAAAGAAACTTGACTTTCTTCCCATGTGCTGTCTCTCTTTGTCCTCAGAAGGTTTTTGCTTCAAGAACGTAAACTTATTATGCAGAAGAAATTATTGAAGCTCTCAGGAGGTGCCAAAGTGGCAATGTTTATATTTGCAAGGGACAAAAAGCCTTGACAGAAATAGGTTCCCCTTAAGACTGCATTTGCCCTGTTCAAGCTCAGCCTCAGCATGAGGATTTCCTTTTCACCTCAGTCACCCAGCTTTGCCCAGAACAACATCCAAATCCAGGTTTTGAGTTTCTTCCTTCCATCCCCCACCCCTAATCCACAGGTCATTTAACAGAAAAATGTCAGATGAACTATTGAAAGCCAAGATCCATTCCAGTGCCGTAACTCCAAGTTTCCTCAGCAGCTAGTGGGAAACAGGTAACACATGTCCCCAGCCACCTGGGAGAAATAGAAAAGGAGGATAGATCAGACACAGGAATGTGGTCTGCCACAAATTATGGCCCTAGCCATAGCTGGACAATCTAGGCGTGAAATGGGAGGAGGACTCTGAGAGGTCACTCAAGCAGTGGAGTAACACAGGGGGGACTGAGACACATCAAAGGAGAACACTTCCAAAGAATGATGGATTAGACAGTAGCACAATATCATCCCCCCATCCATTCATTAGAATTTCCTCTAGAAGGACAGCTGATAAGAAAACATGACATACTCTTTGGAGAGCACTCTTTTAAAATTAATTTCTTTAAATTGAAGAGAAAAAATCCCCACTTGAATATTTTTCTAAAGCACTTTATTTAGACTCTATTATTTTAGAATGAAAAAAAATCCAAACAACAAAACAAATGTGCTTGGAATTGCTTAGAAACTGGGAGGGGATGCTGAAGCTTTAGGGGAAAAGACAAAGCAGGTATAATAAAACATAAAATCAGGTGGTGATTTTTTGGAATTAAAAATATGTTCATATTGGTGAAGAGTCTAGATGGAAAGCCATACAAGGAGCAGCTGAGATCACTTGGCTGTTCAGCCTGAAGAAGAGGAGACTGAAGGAAGACAGCAATCATGAGGGGAAGCAGAAAGAAGTTCCCTTCCTTATGAGGGGAAGCAGAGGGGCAGGCGCTGATCTCTTCATTCTGGTAACCAGTGACAGGACATGAGGAAAGGACATGAAGATGTGTCGGGGAGGTTCAGTTTGGATATTAGGAAAACTTTCTTCACCCAGAGGGTGGTAGACACTGGAACAGACCCCCCAGGGAAGTGGTCATAGCACCAAACCTGACAGAGTTTAAGAAGGGTTTGGACAACACTCAGGGACATGGTGTGATTGTGGGGGATGTCCTATGCAGGGACAGGAGTTGACTTTGACGATCCTTGTGGGTGCCTTCCAGCTCAGGATATTCTATGATCCTATGAGTTTGAAATGTTTTCTGTATGATTCTGAGTTGTTTGGAAAGAACCACATGTTTGGAAGTGCACAGGTGTACTGTGAAGGCATCACTGACACATGCATTTAGGTGCATAACTTGCCACCAGTCTACTCCCAAACCCCAAATTAATGTGTTCTCTGGCACTGAAAAATGAGACTGTGCCTCAGGTCCCACAGGAACTGATTCCAAAAAAGCAGCCCAGGAAATCTCTCCATTTTTAACAGGTTGTAGTAGTAGTGGTGGATATCACTGATGCCAGGCCATGCTCATGGCCCTGACCACATTGCCCTAGTAGTATGCCTACAACCTTTTATCAAAAGAGCATGGCTCCATTCCCTTAGCACTTTTTGAAGCTTCAGCAACCAGGAAACCTTGTTTGATGATTACAGGTCTGGCAGCAGGAGTTCCCTGTTCCCCATTCCCAACATGTCAAGGGGTCTGATCAGAGGTTCACAGTGGAACAGGTTGGTACAGCACCTCCTTCCTTCTGGGGACCTTCTTGAGCTGCCCACTGGTGGCTGGCTAGAGGGAAAAGAGAATCAGTGTTGACATTCATCAAACCTGACTCTGGAGCAGCTCTGTACATATTTCCAGGAATATATCTATACCTCTCCTCAGCATGCTGACACATCCCAAGTGATATCATGGGCCAATTGCACTCTTCTAGCCTTGATGACAAAGCCACATATCCTTCTGGAGAGGCCCACATGGGAACTGATAGGTTTTCATGATATGAGCAAGTGTCCACCAGAATCCACTTCCCAAAGCATCCATTGCACATACACCTCCCAGCATCTTTCATGGTCATGGTTCAGCCCACATGTAATTCCCAGTGACACTGCACCAGTGCCCCAGGGCTTCCTGATGCAATACTCCAAACAGTGACATTACATCACTGTCACTGGAATAGATCCATTCAGTGGTAGGTAATTGAAAAACCCCAAAGCAACTGATTTGATAAAATACTACTAAACCACTACATCCACTCAGAGCAAGCGAGCACCTTCAGACCAGAAGTGCAGCAACGCACATATAGGGCAACATAATGGTGAGCTGTTGTGTGAGGAACCAAAACCATTACTGCTTTTTTGACTAGTTGTGCTTAACTGAGAGTCCTTGAGAGAACCACAAAAATAGACTAATAGACAAAAAAGGGAGGAAATTACATGAAAGGGCAAGCTGCACCAATTCTAATGAATGGCTAAGGAAGGCAAGCAACTCTGACAATTATTTTTCTGGGGTATCTAAGGACACTAGAAACCTTCACTATGATGAAGACCTCTGTAATGATTCTGAGCAGATGGATTTCTGGGCCAGTCTAAGATGATTAATTACTTGTGACACCTCCAGAAACTCGAGACACTCCATGCAGCACAGAAGGAAATTCAGATTCCCTGCAGCACCACAGGCATATGCTGTACATCCTGGCAGTACAACAGCTCAGGGAGCTCGCTTTATTTGTGTAGCCCCTGGGGTGCTGGGAAAGATGGAAGGCAAGGGGTTAAGTAGTGGCACTGCAGTTTCTGGAAGGGAAAGGCATGCCTCATTAACCAGCTGGAATTCATCGAGACTATGAACACTAGGGTGGACATGGGAAAAGCAGCAAACATCATATTACTGAGATTTTCAGGGTACATTGAACACAGGTCCACAAAAGAGGTCAGTGCTGATGGGCCAGATGATAGCGGGAGAGGAAAATAGCCCTGAGAAGTCATGGGCACTGGGGAGTGAGTCGGAGAGCAGACCAGGTATCTGACTGGGACAACCTTCCACTCTGCCATCTCTCCACACACAGCTGTGACTTCTGCAAGCATCCCCATCTGTCCTACCAGACAGCAGGATAACAAGCATGCAGTTGATGTTTCCAAAGCCTGAAAACCCATTGCTTCCATGTGTTCAGCTTCTCTCAGGAGTATGACCCTTAATTTTACAGACCATCACATTCCTTTACAAAGCTAACATGGTACAAGCTATTGAACTGCATGACTCTGTGGTTAGTAATCCCAGCATCCTGCAACTTGTAAGAGGTGTGAAAGCATCCAGGTATACAGTACAGGCACTTCACTTCTCAAAGTTCACTTGCCCCAAGCCTGCAGCCCAGCAGATGTTTCATGGTAACTGCAATACTTACTCCTTTAAACACAATCTCATGTGCTTCCCCCTATTATCAAGTGGCTAAGCAACACAGAGTCCAGGATTGCTCTAAAATTGTAACGGTAAACTAAGGCATAAAGAACAGATTCATATGGAAAATGATCTCAGCATCTTTTCATCCCAAAGGTTACTGATTAGGAAATTCATTCATGATACAGGAAAAAAAATTATTTCAAGTCCTTTATCTGTCTTGGCGAATTTGAATTATGTTATTCTGAAAATAATATTTCACTTTAATGTAAAAAGTTAAGCAAGCATGGAAGTAAGAGAGCAGAAATATGCATAACCTCCTACAAGACAGATTCACATTAGGATGGTAGAAAAGCATTTATTCTCTGGCTCTATGAGTGTTTTAATATTTCATATGACATAGTGAGTACAACACAAAGGATGGAAACCAGACAAGTCCAAACCTCTTTATACTTAAGATACTCTTTGGTGGGGTGAGAAATATGGATTTGACTCTCTCCCACAGTGAATCCAGCTCTTCTATACTCCAGGTGACTGGTTTCGCTCCATTGCTAGAGCTAAAGGCAAACCACTAACTCCTGCCCCATGAAATTTGACTCTGTTTCATCCCCCAGACAAACTATTCAGCACTTTTGGGACAAATCCAAAAATAGTTACAGAATGACTTAAAAGTCTTTTACTTATGGTGGCTTAAAGGATTGCATTTTTTTTCTTTAGTCAAAGTCTTAGAAATGCATGTCCCTGAGATTTAAAAAATAAGAGAAATAGAAGGTACGTGAAGGTATTGCATATGCCATGAAAACAGTGAGACTACTTGTGTTACATCTTCTTACCTAGGGCAAGGCTGGGATGGGCTTGTCAGCTCAACCCTGCTCCTTTGTATTACAAACTTCATCTGGAAGATTTACAGCAGCACTAGCAATGCTAAGGGAGGACTGTTTATCCATTTGTAACTTGAGTTCAGTTGTGATTTACATTTGAAGCAGATATTTTAATCCCTCAGTTGCATATCAGGTATACTCAGATTTACCACAGTTGCTCTTTCCTCTGGTCAGAAAAAAAATCATTTGGGAAAATCATACATAAATCCATACATTTATAACGTCTTTAAAATCAGTTTTGCAAGCTATCTCCCAGGGCACAGCACTCTAAATCTGAAAATATGCTGTCCTTTAATCACCAAAGCTGAGGGACTGTATTGTTATAGAGGAAAAAATCATGTCCAACAAAACTGATCCCACTGACCTCATCCCGTCATTTTGCTCCTCAATGCCCTCAGCAAAGTGCATTCAACATCCCAGCTAAAGTACCTGGTGGACACGAGTGATTGGGATCAGATGTCTGCTTTTTTTCTAAATATTAGCTGCAAAATTACATCTCGCTTCAATACTGAGTCTTTCCATTCAAACCTTCACAGGATCAGGACCAGGAATCACTCTGCAGTGCTAGAATTGCCTTCCCAGGTGAAGCCACCTCTCCCAGCCAGCCTGACCTCTGACATTACCAGTACCACCAGCTGCCATTACTCAACTTTGCTCTCACCCAGCGAGAGCCAGGAGAAGTAATTGTGGGCACTTCAAATGCAGCTTTCCTCAGCCAGGGAAA